>NC_079192.1:328090768-328392713 GCF_029499605.1 Hyla sarda
GCAATATAACGCAATGTGCGTACGTACCATAAAAAGCTAAAAACTAATGTACAGAATTAATGCTATGAGCGCCTGAACCATTATGAGCGAAAACCCAGTACAAAATGCAGAGGGTGCAAGCACTGTACAAGAGCCATGGTATCAATGCTAACGTAAGTACGCTATAACACAAGAAATATATACGATATGAATGCTATGAATGGATATATGGAAGCTATGAATGTACAGTATGTACAGTATAACTGCTATGAAAGTATGTACAGTATTACTTTATATATACCTTTTAAAAATAATGTACAGCAAATTAATTCTAAATTTCGTATGTGAGAATGGAGTATGTAATGACCGAATGCCTTGTAGAACAATGAGCATTTCCTGCATACTACGAAACCATTGTAGTACTCTGGAGTGGCCACTAGAGGCCGGAGAAACGATTGGCTCTGATTCTTGTATGGCTGAACAGCTATCGAGTCCCGCACCAATTCACCCCCCCCCCCCCCCTGTGCCTAGGAACCAGCAGATTGCATCTGTGCAACCTAATTTGAACCCCTAAGAATGGAAAACCCTGAATCCGCTACACTCTAAAAGGTAAACAGCAGTCCGCGCAGCGCCTGTACCCTCCATCCACCGCTGATGACAGACATCACCTGGCCACACTGTACAGCCCGACCAGGCACAGGAAAAGTTAGGAAAGTAACCTGCAGACGTTTGGCCGGGAGGCCGGAACAACTCCGCAAATTGAGAGGCGCAAAAGGCCCGCCCCTCATACAAATACAGTCCTGACGGGCTTAATACATACAGCGGAGGAATATTGAACACATAATTTTTTATTAACATAATTTTTTATAACTAAATACTGTGTGGTAACTGCCTTGGGGTGTTGTGTAGATGGGGGTGTTGCTGGGTTGGTATATGAGGGGTTAATTTAACCCTTGTCACTCGTGACGCCAGGGTGTGGGTTAATACGCTGAGGTAAATCTTCGGCCTATCGCCACCCTTCCCAGAAACGATAGGCGCGTGAATAAGTGACTGAATGTCCACAGCAAAGATGAACTTGAACTTGCGTGAAACTTTACTGAGGTATTTGCGGTATATCCAATAACAGCAACAGTCTTAGTAATAAAGTCTATATTCAGCACGGCAGTGATTGACAGATGCTGAGGACCATTGAGTTATCCAGAAATGATTAGAATTAGGGTTTTTTGCAGAGATCCGCTGGATTTAGGGGAGTATTTAGGTCCATTGATCTTGCGGAGTTAACAGGGATTGAAGTAACTCACAGTTTTTGAGAAATGGCCGCTGTCGCAGGGCTTAGGCCTAGCAAGTGCTGATGACAGCTGCGCAGATCCATCCTCATCAGCAACGCAGAAATAAGAGCCAGATTAATGGCCGCCGCTCCTCTATATGGGCAGGGCCGTTTTGGATTGCTCCAATGTCAGCTGTCACTTACCGTTACAATGCATGGAGGGTGATCACCTGACTACCTCCAAAGGTCCTTAACTAGAAAACCATAGAGTTCTGGAACGCATCACGTGACCCGCAGGTCCTGCGACACTACAACAAGGTAAGCATACATTATATACATATATACACTTAGAATTTGAATATTTTAACTACTAAAGGGGTGACTAGGGGATAACTATAGATGAGGACCCCACCGGTACCTAGGGACTCTGACTTTGGGGACCACACCACAAGGTAATGAATGCAATCCGGTTCCGGGACACCACACTGCATATTTCCAAAGATGCCATTGACATGAAATTTTCACCAGATGTTGGTAACCACCTAGGTTATCCATACATATGAAGATTTAAAAACAAATAAGCTCAGAAATTAAGTTGTGTGTAATACTATGACATTACACAGGGAAAAAGTATTAAATGTACTTACTGATGTTTATTAAATACTTAGTACAAAAGTCTTGTAGGAGAAACTAGTGGAACATTGCATTGGTGTGGTTTTTGACCCAATCTTTCACACAGTCTTCATATATTGAAATTCTGTAAGCCTCTTCATCGAAACATGATTTATTAGCTTTTTCCATAGATTTCCAGTGGAATTTAAAGGGGTTATCCACCATAAGGTGATTTTAGTACATACCTGGCAGACAGTAATGGACATGCTTAGGAAGGATATACGCTTGTCTTGGGGCTAAATGGTTATGTTGTGAGATTACCATAACACTGTGGCTAGCTTTTTGTGAACTGGTATTTCCAGTTTGAGTTTTTCTTTTTTGACTGCAAATCCCATAATTCCATTTTTCTCCATCCCACAAATCAGCCACCCCACCCATTGAAACATAAATGAGCTGCATCCATTCAAAAGACCTGTGGTTTTCAATCAGGGTGCCTACAGCTGTTGCATTAGATGCAGATTGATCTCTCTCCCACCAAGCGATCGCTCCACCCATTGAAGCAGACAGGCTCCCTGTCATCAGCTGACTAGTGAGTCAGGTCTCGGCCGCATTGCAACCTGGGAAAAATCTGAGACAACAGTCATTTTGTATGCTGTTAAAAATAAATATTGGGGTGAAAATCACATAAGAATTGTGAGAAAACCGTCACACACAGGTACAGACACTATATTATAGGCTTGTGCAATTTGTTTCGGACGTAATTAGTTTTTGTCCGGATTGCTCATATTTCGTACATTGGGATTGATCCGAATGTACGAAATATTTACATCCGAATGAATCCAAATTAGTAACAAAACGAATTGTATATGCTTACGAAATTGTGAAAAACTAATTTTTATTTTGTTAAAACAAAATTTGTTTTCATTTAGAAGCAAGGGACCATTTAATAAAGTGTGTGTTTCACTTTTTTTCTAAATTTTTTAAATTTTTATGTAGTACTACTACTCCCAGCATGGAACAGACTGTTCCATGCTGGGAGTGGTAATACCTGAACTAATAGACATATAGCCCCGGGTGTCAGTCGTGTCACCCAATGCGATCCTCCATAATATAGCAGAGATGCAGAGCGGCTCCATACAGCGCTCACATGTCTGCACTATACTCCGGCCAGTGATGTGAATAGAAATAACTCATTCATATTTTCCGCCCAGAGTGGTGATTGGCCGGATGGTTGCAGCCAATCACCACTCTCTGAGGGAAATATGAATGAGTTAGTGGCCGGCCGGAGTATAGTGCAGGGATGCGAGCGCAGGAGAAAGCCGTTCCATCTCTGCAATAGACAGGACGATCACAGCGAATGTCAGTAGGGATACCCGCTGTGATCTGTTCTTACCTGCAGATACTACTACTCCCAACATGGAGCATACCCCGCATTAATAGAGAGATCGCAGCGAGTGTAAATTCTGACACCTAATGCAGGCAATACAGCTCCCAGCATGGAGCAGAGTATGCTACATGTTGGGAGTAGTAGTACCTGAAGTTAAGGAAAAATCACAGCGGATTTCACTCCTGACACCCGCTGTGATCCTCCTGCGTAATGTATAGATGCGGCCAGCCGCTCTTCTATGGTCCCCTGCACTGCCGTATATATACACATGTTCATATTTCCCCACAGAGAGTTGTGATTGGCTGGAAACATCTGGCCAATCACAGCTCTCTGCGGGAAATATGAATAGGTGTATATATACGGCAGTGCAGGGGACCATAGAAGAGCGGCCGGCCGCATGTATACATTATACAGGAGGATTGCAACGAACCCCAGGCGATCTGTCAATTAGTACAGGTACCACTACTCCCATCATAACAGCAACCTCCAAATACTCCCAAGGGACTTCAATAGGCGCAGAAAGGATGAGGAGTTATAGATGTATAAGCGATATCATTTATTTGCAGAACAACGCGTTTCGACGCCAGGACGGGCGTCTTTCTCAAGTTCATAGCAAATGTTGACAAAGGAACATATTTATACAAAAAACAGACAAAAAGGTAATCAACTCACAATGGGCGGTTACTCCGTCTGTGCCAAACCGGATGTGATAATCAGAATCACGGCGCACAGTCGGAAGTAATGAGACGGACTACATACGGACAACATAGGGTAAGTGTATATAAAAATATATAAATGTACATATAAAAATAGAAAAATACATAAATCAATTACTGTAAAAATCTAGCAGCAACAAGGTATACTGGTCAAATTAGTATTATGTGATGTTTTCAATTGTCTCATTCAACCCATCAGGATGGAGACATTTAAGTTTAAAGATCCAGTAGGACTCTATGGATCAGTTTTCGAAAACGATCTCGTTGGTCTATAGAAATAACATCAATAATAGTGAGTTTCAATAAATCAGGGTTGCTATTATGTTTGTGTGAAAAGTGACGTGACACACTATGCAAGAGGAAATTTTTCCTAATGTTGAACCGGTGTGCGTTCATGCGGGACCGCACCGTCTGAACGGTGCGGCCCACATACTGTAGTCCACAGGGACATTCTAACAGATAAACTGCATAGTTGGTATCACAGTTATAATTCTGTCTAATATGGAATAATTCATTTGTAATATTAGATTTAAAAATAATACAATTTTCTTGCATGATTATGCAACACAAACATCTTTTTTTCTTGCAACTAGTGGACCCTGGTTTCTGTATTTGTGTCTGTTGTTTTGCTATAGTATTATCTCTATATTTGCTAGGGGCCAGGTAATTTTGCAGAGACATTGGTTTTCGAAATGTAATACGGGGTTGGTCCGGTACCAGATCTTTTAAAATAGGATCACTTTTTACAATAGGCCAGTGTTTAATAAGAGTTTTCCTTATTGTGTCAGAAGCACAGTTAAAAGTAGTTAAAAAATTATGTTTGATCGTGTTTTCAATTGGTTCAACTAAATCTTTGTTTTTACCCTTTGATTCTATAAGTTGTTGTTGTTTCAATTTTTTTGTTTTATTATAAGCTTGCACCAGAATTTGTTTCGGATAGTTTTTTTCCTGAAAAAGTTTTTGTAAAATTTTTGATTGAACTTTAAAATCGGCATCATCGGTGCGGTTCTTACGAATTCTGAGGTACTGGCCATACGGCACATTACATAGCCACTTAGGATAGTGGCAACTATAATAATTTAAAAAGCTGTTGACATCAACTTGTTTAAAAAAAGTTTTAGTTTTAAAGTAGCCAAGGTCAGATATAAAAATTTCAAGGTCTAAAAACTGCACCGATGTGCTGGAAAAATGGGGAGTGAATGTGAGACCCCAATTGTTGTTATTCAGGATGGAAACAAACTCAAGTGCTTGCACATGCGATCCAGTCCACAAGAAGAAGAGATCGTCTATATATCGTCTATAGAAATAAATATATTTAAAAAAAGGTAAATCAGGCTGTGCGATGTGTTGGGACTCGAAACGCCCCATGAAGAGATTAGCGTAACTTGGGGCGAATCGAGTCCCCATCGCACAGCCTTTGATCTGACGATAAATCTGATTATTAAAATCAAAGGCATTGTGATCTAAAATAAATTGAATTGCTTCAATAATGAAATTGCTTTGTTCTGAATTAAAATACTCCTCCTGTTGTAAAAAATGGGAAACTGACTGTGTGCCTAAAGTGCTTTCAATATTCGAATAAAGTGCTGAAACATCAAGAGTTAAGAAGGAACAATTCTCTGGAATTTGTAAAATGTTTAACTCACGGATAAGTTGAGCCGAATCTTTAAGATATGTGTTACGCCGAGCGCTCCGGGTCCCCGCTCCTCCCCGGAGCGCTCGCAACATCCTCGCAATTGCAGCGCCCCGGTCAGACCTGCTGACCGGGTGCGCTGCGATACCTCTCCCAGCCGGGATGCGATTCGCGATGCGGCAGGCGCCCGCTCGCGATGCGCATCCCGGCTCCCGTACCTGACTCGCTCTCCGTCGGTCTTGTCCCGGCGCGCGCGGCCCCGCTCCCTAGGGCGCGCGCGCGCCGGGTCTCTGCGATTTAAAGGGCCAGTGTGCCGCTGATTGGCGCCTGGTTCTAATTAGTGAATTCACCTGTGCACTTCCCTATATAACCTCACTTCCCCTTCCCTTCCTTGCCGGATCTTGTTGCCATTGTGCCAGTGAAAGCGTTTCCCTGTGTGTTCCTAGCCTGTGTTCCAGACCTCCTGCCGTTGCCCCTGACTACGATCCTTGCTGCCTGCCCCGACCTTCTGCTACGTCCGACCTTGCTCTTGTCTACTCCCTTGTACCGCGCCTATCTTCAGCAGTCAGAGAGGTTGAGCCGTTGCTGGTGGATACGACCTGGTTGCTACCGCCGCTGCAAGACCATCCCGCTTTGCGGCGGGCTCTGGTGAATACCAGTAGCAACTTAGAACCGGTCCACCAGCACGGTCCACGCCAATCCCTCTCTGGCACAGAGGATCCACCACCTGCCAGCCGAATCGTGACAGTAGATCCGGCCATGGATCCCGCTGAAGTCCCACTGCCAGTTGTCGCCGACCTCACCACGGTGGTCGCCCAGCAGTCGCAACAGATAGAGCAACAAGGCCACCAGCTGTCTCAACTGACCGTGATGTTACAGCAGCTACTACCACAGCTTCAGCAATCATCTCTTCCGCCAGCTCCTGCACCTCCTCCGCAGCGAGTGGCCGCTTCCGGCCTACGATTATCCTTGCCGGATAAATTTGATGGGGACCGCAATGACCCCGTCACTGCCTCTGTACACTCCTTCTTCACGGAGATTCGAAGTGTCTTTGAGGAACCTGCCCGAGCCTCTTCTGCTGAGACTGCCCTGCTGAACCTGGTCCAGGGTAATTCTTCTGTCGGCGAGTACGCCATCCAATTCCGTACTCTTGCCTCCGAATTATCCTGGAATAATGAGGCCCTCTGCGCGACCTTTAAAAAAGGCCTATCCAGCAACATTAAAGATGTTCTGGCCGCACGAGAAATTCCTGCTAACCTGCATGAACTTATTCTTCTGGCCACCCGCATTGACATGCGTTGTTCCGAAAGGCGTCAGGAGCTCCGCCAGGATATGGACTTTGTTCGCTCAAGGCGTTTTTTCTCCCCGGCTCCTCTCTCCTCTGGTCCTCTGCAATCCGTTCCTGTGCCTCCCGCCATGGAGGCTATGCAAGTTGACCGGTCTCGCTTGACACCTCAAGAGAGGACACGACGCCGCATGGAGAATCTGTGCCTGTACTGTGCTGGTACCGAACACTTCCTGAAGGATTGTCCTATCCGTCCTCCCCGCCTGGAAAGACGTACGCTGACTCCGCACAAAGCTGAGGCAGTTCTTGATGTCAACTCTGCTTCTCCACGCCTTACTGTGCCTGTTCGGATATCTTCCTCTACCTTCTCCTTCTCTGCTATGGCCTTCTTGGATTCCGGATCTGCAGGAAATTTTATTTTGGCCTCTCTCATCAACAGGTTCAACATCCCAGTGACCAGTCTCGCCAGACCCCTCTACATCAATTCTGTTAACAATGAAAGATTGGACTGTACCGTGCGTTACCGCACGGAACCTCTCCTAATGTGCATCGGACCTCATCACGAAAAAATTGAGTTTTTGGTCCTCTCCAACTGCACTTCCGAAATTCTTCTTGGATTACCGTGGCTTCAACACCATTCCCCAACCCTTGATTGGTCCACAGGAGAGATCAAGAGCTGGGGTACCTCTTGTTTCAAGGACTGTCTTAAACCGGTTCCCTGTACTCCCTGCCGTGACCCTGTGGTTCCCCCTGTAACCGGTCTTCCTAAGGCTTATATGGACTATGCTGACGTGTTTTGCAAAAAGCAAGCTGAGACTTTACCTCCTCACAGGCCTTATGACTGTCCTATTGACCTCCTCCCGGGTACTACTCCACCCCGGGGCAGAATTTATCCTCTGTCTGCTCCAGAGACTCTTGCTATGTCTGAATACATCCAGGAAAATTTAAAAAAGGGGTTTATCTGCAAATCCTCCTCTCCTGCCGGAGCTGAATTTTTCTTTGTGTCCAAAAAAGATGGCTCCCTACGTCCTTGCATTGATTACCGCGGACTTAATAAAATCACGGTAAAGAACCGCTACCCCCTACCTCTTATCTCAGAACTCTTTGATCGCCTTCAGGGTGCCCACATCTTTACCAAACTGGACTTAAGAGGTGCTTATAATCTCATCCGCATCAGGGAGGGGGACGAATGGAAGACTGCATTTAACACCAGAGATGGACACTTTGAGTATCTGGTCATGCCCTTTGGCCTGTGCAACGCCCCTGCTGTCTTCCAAGACTTTGTTAATGAAATTTTTAGTGATCTCTTATATTCCTGTGTTGTGGTTTATCTGGACGATATTCTGATTTTTTCTGCCAACTTAGAAGAACACCGCCAACATGTCCGCATGGTTCTTCAGAGACTTCGAGACAATCAACTTTATGCCAAAATGGAGAAATGTCTGTTTGAATGCCAATCTCTTCCTTTCCTAGGATACTTGGTCTCTGGCCAGGGATTACAAATGGACCCAGACAAACTCTCTGCCGTCTTAGATTGGCCACGCCCCTCCGGACTCCGTGCTATCCAACTTTTTTTGGGGTTCGCCAATTATTACAGACAATTTATTCCACACTTTTCCACTATTGTGGCTCCTATCGTGGCTTTAACCAAGAAAAATGCCAATCCCAAGTCCTGGTCTCCCCAAGCGGAAGACGCATTTAAACGTCTCAAGTCTGCCTTTTCTTCTGCTCCCGTGCTCTCCAGACCTGACCCATCTAAACCCTTCCTATTGGAGGTAGATGCCTCCTCAGTGGGAGCTGGAGCTGTCCTTTTACAAAAAAATTCTTCCGGGCATGCTGTTACTTGTGGTTTTTTTTCTAGGACCTTCTCTCCGGCGGAGAGGAACTACTCCATCGGGGATCGAGAGTTACTGGCCATTAAATTGGCGCTTGAGGAATGGAGGCATCTGCTGGAGGGATCAAAATTTCCTGTTATCATATACACCGATCACAAGAATCTCTCCTATCTCCAGTCTGCCCAACGGCTGAACCCTCGCCAGGCCAGGTGGTCGTTGTTCTTTGCCCGTTTTAACTTTGAAATTCACTTTCGTCCTGCCGACAAGAACATTAGGGCCGATGCCCTCTCTCGTTCCTCGGATGCCTCGGAAGTAGAGGTCTCTCCGCAACACATCATTCCTCCTGACTGTCTGATCTCCACTTCTCCAGCCTCCATAAGGCAAACTCCTCCAGGGAAGACCTTCGTTTCTCCACGCCAACGTCTCGGGATTCTCAAATGGGGACACTCCTCCCACCTCGCAGGCCACGCGGGCATCAAAAAATCCTTGCAACTCATCTCTCGTTTCTATTGGTGGCCGACTCTGGAGACGGATGTTGTTGATTTTGTGCGGGCCTGTACTGTCTGTGCCCGGGATAAGACTCCTCGCCAGAAACCTGCTGGTCTCCTTCATCCCCTGCCTGTCCCCGAACAGCCTTGGTCACTGATTGGTATGGACTTTATTACAGACTTACCCCCATCCCGTGGCAACACCGTTGTTTGGGTGGTCGTTGATCGATTTTCCAAGATGGCACATTTTATTCCTCTTCCTGGTCTCCCTTCAGCGCCTCAGTTGGCAAAACAATTTTTTGTACACATTTTTCGTCTTCACGGTTTGCCCACACAGATCGTCTCGGATAGAGGCGTCCAATTCGTGTCTAAATTCTGGAGGGCCCTCTGTAAACAGCTCAAGATTAAATTAAACTTCTCTTCTTCTTATCATCCCCAATCCAATGGGCAAGTAGAAAGAATTAACCAGGTCCTGGGTGACTATTTACGGCATTTTGTTTCCTCCCGCCAGGATGACTGGGCAGATCTTCTACCATGGGCCGAATTCTCATACAACTTCAGAGTCTCTGAATCTTCTGCTAAGTCCCCATTTTTCGTGGTGTACGGCCGTCACCCTCTTCCCCCCCTCCCTACTCCCTTGCCCTCTGGTTTGCCTGCTGTGGATGAAGTAACTCGTGATCTTTCCACCATATGGAAAGAGACCCAAAATTCTCTTTTACAGGCTTCATCCCGCATGAAAAGGTTTGCCGATAAGAAAAGAAGAACTCCCCCCATTTTTGCGCCCGGAGACAAGGTATGGCTCTCCGCTAAATATGTCCGCTTTCGTGTCCCCAGTTACAAACTGGGACCACGCTATCTTGGTCCTTTCAAAGTCTTGTGCCAGATTAATCCTGTCTCTTACAAACTCCTTCTTCCTCCTTCTCTCCGTATTCCCAATGCCTTCCATGTCTCTCTCCTTAAACCACTCATCATTAATCGCTTCTCTCCCAAATTTGTTTCTCCCACTCCTGTTTCCGGCTCTTCTGACGTCTTCTCCGTGAAGGAGATTCTGGCCTCCAAGACGGTCAGAGGAAAAAAATTTTTCCTGGTGGATTGGGAGGGCTGTGGTCCTGAAGAGAGATCCAGGTTCTCAGGCTCCAAGAGGAGGGGGAGACCCAAGGGGGGGGGGGGTACTGTTACGCCGAGCGCTCCGGGTCCCCGCTCCTCCCCGGAGCGCTCGCAACATCCTCGCAATTGCAGCGCCCCGGTCAGACCTGCTGACCGGGTGCGCTGCGATACCTCTCCCAGCCGGGATGCGATTCGCGATGCGGCAGGCGCCCGCTCGCGATGCGCATCCCGGCTCCCGTACCTGACTCGCTCTCCGTCGGTCTTGTCCCGGCGCGCGCGGCCCCGCTCCCTAGGGCGCGCGCGCGCCGGGTCTCTGCGATTTAAAGGGCCAGTGTGCCGCTGATTGGCGCCTGGTTCTAATTAGTGAATTCACCTGTGCACTTCCCTATATAACCTCACTTCCCCTTCCCTTCCTTGCCGGATCTTGTTGCCATTGTGCCAGTGAAAGCGTTTCCCTGTGTGTTCCTAGCCTGTGTTCCAGACCTCCTGCCGTTGCCCCTGACTACGATCCTTGCTGCCTGCCCCGACCTTCTGCTACGTCCGACCTTGCTCTTGTCTACTCCCTTGTACCGCGCCTATCTTCAGCAGTCAGAGAGGTTGAGCCGTTGCTGGTGGATACGACCTGGTTGCTACCGCCGCTGCAAGACCATCCCGCTTTGCGGCGGGCTCTGGTGAATACCAGTAGCAACTTAGAACCGGTCCACCAGCACGGTCCACGCCAATCCCTCTCTGGCACAGAGGATCCACCACCTGCCAGCCGAATCGTGACAATATGTAGGTAGTTGAGTGACTAGAGGTTGTAGAAAAAGATCGATGTAGTGAGACAAATGGCCAGTGATCGACTCGATCCCCGATATAATCGGGCGACCGGGTGGATCAGTGGCACATTTGTGCACCTTTGGGAGGTAATAAAATGTAGCAAGTTGGTGTGTTTTAATAGTTAGAAAACTCTTCTCTTTTTTATTTAGAATTTTTTGGGTGTCTGCTTTATTGATAAGTTTGCAATAAAGTGCATAATAGTCTGCTGAGGGGTCAGAATATAATATTTCATAATAGTTAGAGTCAGATAAGATGTTATTTGCTTCCTTCAGATAAGCCGATTTATTAAAATGACAATCCCGCCCCCCTTATCGGCAGGACGAATGATGATGACATTTTAATAATTTATCGTCAGATCAAAGGCTTGTGCGATGGGGACTCGATTCGCCCCAAGTTACGCTAATCTCTTCATGGGGCGTTTCGAGTCCCAACACATCGCACAGCCTGATTTACCTTTTTTTAAATATATTTATTTCTATAGACGATATATAGACGATCTCTTCTTCTTGTGGACTGGATCGCATGTGCAAGCACTTGAGTTTGTTTCCACCCTGAATAACAACAATTGGGGTCTCACATTCACTCCCCATTTTTCCAGCACATCGGTGCAGTTTTTAGACCTTGAAATTTTTATATCTGACCTTGGCTACTTTAAAACTAAAACTTTTTTTAAACAAGTTGATGTCAACAGCTTTTTAAATTGTTAGAGTTGCCACTATCCTAAGTGGCTACGTAATGTGCCGTATGGCCAGTACCTCAGAATTCGTAAGAACTGCACCGATGATGCCGATTTTAAAGTTCAATCAAAAATTTTACAAAAACTTTTTCAGGAAAAAACTATCCGAAACAAATTCTGGTGCAAGCTTATAATAAAACAAAAAATTTGAAACAACGACAACTTATAGAATCAAAGGGTAAAAACAAAGATTTAGTTGAACCAATTGAAAACACGATCAAACATAATTTTTTAACTACTTTTAACTGTGCTTCTGACACAATAAGGAAAACTCTTATTAAACACTGGCCAATTGTAAAAAGTGATCCTATTTTAAAAGATCTGGTACCGGACCAACCCCGTATTACATTTCGAAAACCAATGTCTCTACATAATTACCTGGCCCCTAGCAAATATAGAGATAATACTATAGCAAAACAACAGACACAAATACAGAAACCAGGGTCCACTAGTTGCAAGAAAAAAAGATGTTTTTACAGTAATTGATTTATGTATTTTTCTATTTTTATATGTACATTTATATATTTTTATATACACTTACCCTATGTTGTCCGTATGTAGTCCGTCTCATTACTTCCGTCTGTGCGCCGTGATTCTGATTATCACATCCGGTTTGGCACAGACGGAGTAACCGCCCATTGTGAGTTGATTACCTTTTTGTCTGTTTTTTTGTATAAATATGTTCCTTTGTCAACATTTGCTATGAACTTGAGAAAGACGCCCGTCCTGGCGTCGAAACGCGTTGTTCTGCAAATAAATGATATCGCTTATACATCTATAACTCCTCATCCTTTCTGCGCCTATTGAAGTCCCTTGGGAGTATTTGGAGGTTGCTGTTACCATTACACCTTTGTGGTGGCGGGACTGGCTGCATTTTGGAAACTCTCAACAGTGTTGTGCCTGGTACACTAGCACAACTTACCGGGTAAGCGCTTCCAGTAAACCACTGTGAAACTCCACTTGCCCGGTTAATGCACTATGGAGCGCTTCTCTTTCTTTTGTACTACTCCCATCATGGAACAGTGTGTTCCATGCTGGGAGTAGTAGTACTACCTAAAAAAAATTTAAAAAAGAAAGAAAAAAATGTGAAAAACATACACACTACATTTTTATTATTGTTGGCCACATTTTTACTGCCCTGCCCGCCACCATAAATTGATCCCTGTTTAAAAAATTTAGAAATTTAAAAAATTTGTTATAAAAAGATAAATTTCGTTAGATACAATTTTTTCCATCACTACCGAATCTTTTTTTTTTAGTTTTTTAATGGTACCCTACGAAATTTTATTAAAAAATGTATCTCCATCTCTAACAACCATAAAAATTAATAACAAAATCGGCCAAAAACTAAAGTAAAACTAACGACATGTATAACGAATAGATCCGAAATAACGTATTTATCCGAAAAGTTTCCGAATAGAACAAAAAAATATATACGAATGCGTCCGAAAACAGAATAAAACGAAATACTAAATCCCGAAGGTTTAACAGAACCGAAAAAAATTTAATCCGAAAAAAAATAAAAAATGAAACAAAATTTTGGGTTGTGCACATGTCTACTATATTATGAACTACGCTAACTAGTGATTGTGTGTCTGTATACAAGAGTGTGACGTATACAAGTGAGTAAGTATAAAAGTGAGAGGGACTTTAAAGTCAGGGTGTTAAATTGAAATATATATATATATATATATATATATATATATATATATATATACAGTACAGACCAAAAGTTTGGAAACACCTTCTCATTCAGAGTTTGAAAATATGTCATATTCTAGGTACTAAAAAGTAGCCACCTTTTGCTTTGATTACTGCTTTGCACACTCATTCTCTTGATGAGCTTCAAGAGGAAGTTACCTGAAATGGTCTTCCAACAGTCTTGAAGGAGTTCCCAGAGATGCTTAGCACTTGCTGGCCCTTTTGCCTTCACTCTGCGGTCCAGCTAACCCCAAACCATCTCGATTGGGTTCAGGTCCGGTGACTGTGGAGGCCATGTCATCTGGCACAGCACCCCATCACTCTCCTTATTGGTCAAATAGCCCTTACACATCCTGGAGGTGTGTTTGGGGTCATTGTCCTGTTGAAAAATAAATGATGGTCCAACTAAACGCAAACTGGATGGTATAGCATGCCACTGCAAAATGCTGTGGTAGACATGCTGGTTCAGTATGGCTTCAATTTTGCATAAACCCCCAACAGTGTCACCAGCAAAGCAACCCCACACCATCACACCTCCTCCTTCACACCAGCACACCTGTGAAGTGAAAACCATTTCAGGTGACTACATCTTGAAGCTCAACAAGAGAATGCCAAGAGTGTATCAAAGCAAAAGGTGGCTACTTTGAAGAACCTAGAATATGACATATTTTCAGTTGTTTCACACTTTTTTGTTATGTATATAATTCCACATGTGTTAATTCATAGTTTTGATGCCTTCAGTGTGAATCTACAATTTTCATAGTCATGAAAATAAAGAAAACGCTGAATTAGAAGGTGTGTCCAAACTTTTGGTCTGTACTATATATATATATTTTATTTGTTTTGTTTTTTGTTTAACTGTTAATACAATCCCCAAATCTAGTATGGCCTCCATGTTGGAAAATGCAGTCCAGTGCACATCTTGCGCAATGTATGCAATCCTTGAACAGCAGTTTGGGGGTGCATATTGTTGTGCGAGATGTGTACGAGTTGCTCATTTGGAAGCCCAGATCCTGGATCTAGAAGAGCGACTGGCAACACTGAGAAGCATTGACAACTTGGAGAGGAGTCTCCTGCTCACTGAGCAAGTACTCTCTGGGGTAGAGGTGCGGGAGGATAGTGGGATGGAGGTGCAGGACAGTCAGGCAGCTAGCTGGGTTACAGTTAGAAAATGGGGTAGAGGTAAAAGTGTCAGGGAGGCTAGTCCTGAACTGGCACACCCCAACAAGTTTGCCCGTTTGGCAGATGAGGGGGATGCCATTTCAGAGCTAGCAGTACTGCAGCAAGATACTGCCTCTGAGTGCCAGGGGGGTGCCTGCTCCAGTAAAGAGGGAGGGAGGAGTGCAAGGCAGGCCAGACAGGTACTGGTAGTGGGGGCTCTATTATTAGGGGGACAGACAGGGCGATCTGTCACAAAGACCGGGGTCGCCGAACAGTGTGTGGTGTTCCTGGCACTCAAGTTCGGCACATCGCGGATCGGGTTGCTGGGGGGGGGGGGGCTGGAGAGGACCCAGCAGTCATGGTACATATTGGCACCGATGACAGTAAGAGGTAGGTGGAGTGTCCTTAAAAATGATTTCAGGGACTTAGGCTGCAAGCTTAACCCCTTAAGGACCAGGCCATTTTACACCTCAGTACCAGAGCATTTTTTGCACATCTGACCACTGTCACTTTAGACATTAATAACTCTGGAATGCTTTTAGTTATCATTCTGATTCCGAGATTGTTTTTTCGTGACATATTCTACTTTAACATAGTGGTAAAATTTTATGGTAACTTGCATCCTTTCTTGGTGAAAAATCCCCAAATTTGATGAAAAAATTTTAAATTTTGTATTTTTCTAACTTTGAAGCTCTCTGCTTGTAAGGTAAATGGATATTCCAAATAAAAAAAAATTTTATTCACATTTCCAATATGTCTACTTTATGTTTGCACCATAAAATTGGCGTGTTTTTACTTTTGGAAGACACCAGAGGGCTTCAAAGTTCAGCAGCAATTTTTTCAGGGACCAGTTCAGGTTTGAAGTGGATTTGAAGGGTCTTCATATTAGAAATACCCCACAAATTACCCCATTATAAAAACTGCACCCCCAAAAGTATTCAAAATGACATTCAGTCAGCGTTCTAACCCTTTAGGTGTTTCACAGGAATAGCAGCAAAGTGAAGTAGAAAATTCACAATCTTAATTTTTTACACTCGCATGTTCTTGTAGACCCAATTTTTGAATTTTTACAAGGGGTAAAAGGAGAAAATGTATTCTTGTATTTGTAGCCCAATTTCTCTCGAGTAAGGACATACCTCATATGTCTATGTAAAATGTTCGGCGGGCGCAGTAGAGGGCTCAGAAGCGAAGGAGCGACAAGGGGATTTTGGAGAGTATGTTTTTTTTCTGAAATGGTTTTTGGGGGGCATGTCGCATTTAGGGAGCCCCTGTGGTGCCAGAACAGCAAAACAAAAACACATGGAATACCATTTTGGAAACTAGACCCTTTGAGGAACGTAACAAGGAATAAAGTGAGCCTTAATACCCCACAGGGGTTTCACGACTTTTGCATATGTAAAATAAAATAAAATAAATTTCACTAAAATGTGTGTTTCCCCCCCCCCCCAAATTTCACATTTTTGCAAGGGTTAATAGCAGAAAATACCCCCCAAAATTTGTAACCCCATCTCTTCTGAGTATGGAAGTACCCCATAAGTGGACGTCAAATGCACTACGGGAGCGCTACAATGCTCAGAGGAGAAGGAGTCACATTTGCAAATTTTGCTGAAATGGGGGGGGCATGTCGCATTTAGGAAGCCCCTATGGTGCCAGGACAGCAAAAAATAAACACATGGCATACTATTTTGGAAACTGCACCCCTCAAGGAACATAACAAGGGGTACAGAGAGCCTTAACACCCCACAGGTGTTTGATAAATATTCATGAAGTGGGATGTGAAAATGAACAATTTGATTTTTTTTACACTAAAATGCTGGGGTTACCCCAAATTTTTCATTTTCACAAGTGGTAAAAGAGAAAATGTCATTCTAACTGTGTAAATACATTTCTTTGGAGTAAGTACATACCTCAAGTCTGGGCGTAAACAGCGTGCACACCGGTCTCAGAGGTGCCGGAGATCAGTCAGGGTCCTTGAGCTTTGGCTTTCTCCTATGGAGCCAGAACAGTGGGACCCCCCCTCAAGGGGCATTACATGGGGTAAATAACTGGGGTACACTAAGTAACTAAAATGGGGTACAGTGGAACATAAAATTATAAAACAGATTATGTTCCCAAAATGATGACCCAGAGCATAGCCAAAACAAAAGAATATGCACGCCCCAAACCCTATGCTCTGAATCATCATTCTGGAATGTGATATGTGTGGCCGTCCCTAACTTGTTGCCTCAAATGCGCACCCGCTCAGGTGGAGAGAGAGCGCTGCGCATTTGAGGCAACATAAAAAGTCCCCGATGATAGTGACTCAGTGACCCATGACCCATTTTTTATTTAAAAAAAATACCCCCAGAGGTCTTATCAGTTTTTTTTGTTTTTTTTTGGATTAAATATTTTTTGGGGCAATTTAGTGGTTTTATGGGGTTAAAACTTGGAATGTACACTGGACTTGATACATTTGGGTCAAATTGTGGAAAATTAAAACGAAGAGGGAAAATTTAGAACTCCATGGAAGTGTGATACTCCCTGAAGCAATCCTTAATGCAGAGGCCCAGATTATCTGGGCAAGTGTCACATTGAGTGGTGGTGTCCTTCCGAATCCCCCTCTTGTAACACACTCTGCATCTTTTCTGGGCTCGTCCCTTCTTTCCAGTGTGGGGGACCTCACCTGGAAAGTGTTGGCCTGGGACGATCCTGGCACCTATTACTTCAGTTCCTTGGGAAGTCCGGCCTGCTCTTTCCCGGTCGCCAAAGATCAGGACCATTAGGACTTCTTCTTGGAACTGGAGGAATGTCCCTGTGTTGCCAGCGTACTGGGACAGTACAAAAGAGTTGAACATGGCAACCTGTACCATGTAGACCGCAACTTTCTTGTACCATACCCGTGTTTTCCGCATGGCGTTATATGGCTTGAGGACTTGATCAGAAAGATCAACTCCCCCCATATACCGATTGTAGTCAGAATACAATCGGGCTTGAGGACCGGTGTTGTGGTACCTCGCACAGGGACAGGTGAGCTGCCGTTGCCATGAATAGTGGTCAGCATAAGGACATCCCTCTTATCCTTATACTTGACCAGCAACAGGTTTTCATGGGCAAGGGCACAGGACTCACCCTTGGGAATAGGTGTCTTAACAAAATTTAGAGGGAGGCCTCTCTGGTTTTTCCGCACGGTCCCATAAGCGGACGTGGATCTGGCGGCAAGGGATGTGAAGAGAGGGATGCTGGTAGTGTGTGTGTGGGAGGGTAGTGTGTGTGGGGGGGGGGTTATGTACTGTATGTGTGCTTGGTGTATACTTTATATAACGGTGTGTGATTAGAAATCACACACCGTTATATGGGGGGAAAAAATGCTGCAGCCCCCCCAAAAAAATGGGGGGGCTAATGCAGTGCCCTGAACCCCTAATAGGGCCCGGGTCACACTGAAAAACTGCAGAAGACCCTTGGGGACCTATTAGGGGGTCAGGGGGGGGGACATTTTTTAAAAACTTTTTTTAACTTTATTTTTTACTATTTACCCTACCTTTCCCTGGGCTGTATGCTTTCCCTGATCTATGGGGGGCTTCTTTTCTTCTCTGGGGGCTCCGATCATGGCAGAGGGGGGGTCCAGGTCTTCCTCCAGCAGCTCTGACCGCTGACTGAACTCAGCCAGCGGCGGGAGCTGCGGGAAGATGCTGTTAACCCCTCCCCTGCCGGCTGCTATTAGCTGGACGATCGTCCAGCCAATAGCAGCGATCCTGGGGGGGGTGGCAAAATCGCCACCTCCCCATAGATACAGTGGGTGATAGGGGGTGTATCATATACCCCCGATCACCTTGTATCTCCGGGTCAGCGGGTCGCACGTGTCCCGCATCGCCGGAATAGCCGCAAATCGCATGTGTGAATTCACATGCGATTTGCGGCGATCGCCGACATGGGGGGGGGTCTAATGACCCCCTTGGGCATTTGCACGGGATGCCTGCTGAATGATTTCAGCAGGCATCCCGGTCCGATCCCCGCCCGGCGCACGGCGGGGACCAGAACTGCCCATGACGTAAATGTACGTCCTTGGTCCTTAAGACCCAGGGTGTCGGGACGTACCGTTACGTCATGGGTCCTGTAGGGGTTAAGGCAAGGACCTCCAAGGTAATATTTTTGTAAATATTACCTATACCACGAGCCACACCAGAGAAGCAGTGGGAGATCAGGGAGATAAACAAGTGGCTCAGAAGCTGGTGTAGGAGGGAGGGGTTTGGGTTCATGGAGAACTGGGCCAACTTCGCTGTTGTTTACTGGCTCTACCGTAGGGACGGGCTGCACCTCAAGGGTGCAGCTGTGCTTGGGGAGAAGGTGGCTAAAAGGGTGGAGGAGTGTTTAAACTAAGGACTGGGGTTAGGGAACCCACAACGTAGAGGGGGAAGATAGTGTAGATAGAGAGGGGGGACTTAGTAACATACCTGGGGGTGGAACGGAAGGAAGGGTTAGAATAGTTAATAGGGATAGGCTTTATAGGAAGAAACAACATACACCATTGAGTTGCATGTTGACTAATGCCAGAAGTCTGACCAATAAAACAGAGGAATTGGAGTGGTTGATGTCTGAAGAAAATTGACATAGTGGGTATAACAGAGACTTGGTTGGCTGATAGCTGTGACTGGGCAGTCAACATATAGGGATATAGTTTATTCAGGAAGGATCGGACAAAACGGAAAGGGGGAGGGGTTTGTCTTTATGTGAAATGGAGTCTGAAGGCCGCACTGCGGGAGAATATATGGGAGGAAAATGATAATGTGAAGTCATTATGGGTAGAAATATATGGAGATAAAAATTAAAAAATTCTGCTAGGGGTTTGTTATAAGCCACCAAACATAATGGAAGAGGCAGAAGATCAATTACTGAAGCAAATAAACAAGGCAGCAAGTCAAAATGAGGTGATAATAATGGGGGCTTTAACTATCCTGATATAAACTGGGAGACTGAGACCTGTTAATCTCATAAAGGAAACAGGTTTCTGACTATAGCTAAAGACAATTATCTGTCCCAAATCGTACAGGGCCAGACCAGAGGGGGCGCCCTACTGGACTTAATATTAACCAACAGACCTGACAGAGTAACTAATGTGCAGGTAGAAGGACACCTAGGAAATAGTGATCATAATATAATACATTATAACTTGTTCTTCAATAAGGGAATCTCTCGAGACTTTTAGGAATATCTTAAATTCTCACTGTAAGATGAATATACCCTATGGGAATAAAAGGGTCAGAAATAAAAGAAAACCAGTTTGGATGAATAAAAATGTTAAGGGGGCAATAAATGACAAAAATGAAGCATTTATACTACTAAAACAGGATGGCAGTGAAGAACCATTAAAAAGCTATAGAGAAAAAGTAAAAATATGTAAAATACAGATAAAAGCCGCAAAAATAGAGACAGAAAGACTCATTGCCAAAGAGAGTAAAACTAACCCCAAAATGTTCTTTAACTGTATAAATAGCAAAAAGGTCAAAAATGAAAGTGTAGGCCATTTAAAAAATGATGAGGAAGAAATTATAGACGGGGATCAGGAAAAAGCAAATATACGAAACAAATTCTTCTCCACTGTATTCACCGAGGAAAATGAAATGCCAGGTGAAATACAGTGTGATAAGGTAAACTCCGCAGAACAGGTCACCTGTCTAACCCAGGAAGAAGTACAGTGCAGCCTACAAAAAATCAAAATAGACAAATCACCAGGTCCAGATGGCATTCACTCCCGAGTTCTAAAGGAATTAAGTATTGTAATAGACAGACCTCTATTTTTAATATTCAGGGACTCTATAGTAACAGGGACTGTTCCCCAGGACTGGTGCATGGCAAATGTGGTGCCAAGATTTAAAAAGGGGACAAAAGGTGACCCTGGGAATTACAGACCTGTTAGTTTAACCTCCATTGTATGTAAATTGTTTGAGGGTTTTCGAAGAGATGCTATTTTGGAATATCTTGATAAAAATAAATGTATGACACTGCATGAGCATGGCTTTGAGGGATCGGTACTGTCAAACTAACCTGATCAGCTATTATGAGGAGGTGAACTCCAGACTGGACCAGGGGTAATTGCTGGATGTCGTATATCTGGATTTTTCCAAAGCATTTGATACGGTGCCACATAAACGGTTGGTGCATAAAATGAGAAGGATTGGTCTGGGGGAGAATGTGTGTAAGTGGGTAAGTAACTGGCTCAGTGATAGGAAACAGAGGGTGGTTATTAATGGTACTCATTCTGATTGGGTGACTGTTACTAGTGGTGTACCACAGGGGTCAGTTTTGGGTCCTGTTCTATTTAATATATTTATTAATGACCTTGTAGAGGGGTTGAATAGTAAAGTAGCAATCTTTGCAGATGATACTAAACTCTGTAAAGCGGTAAACACAATAGAGGACCGTGCACTGTTACAAATGGATCTGAATAGTTTGGGGGTTTGGGCTGAGAAGTGGCAGATGAGGTTTAACACTGATAAATGTAACGTAATGCACATGGGGAGGAAAAATCCGGGATGGGGTTATATATTAAATGGGAGCACACTTGGGACGACTGATGTTGAAAAGGACATCGAGGTCTTAGTTAATAGTAAACTTAGTTGTAGTGACCACTGTCGGGCAGCCGCTGCCAAGGCAAATAAAATCATGGTGTGCATCAATAGGGGCATAGATGCCCACGACAAGGAAATAATTATACTGCTGTACAAATCACTAGTCAGACCACACATAGAATACTGTATACAGTACTGGGCACCAGTGTACAAGAAAGATATAGTGGAGCTGGAGAGGGTTTAAAGATAGCAACCAGAGTAATACGGGCAATGGGAGGACTTCAGTTCCCAGAAAGATTATCAGTATTGGGGTTATTTAGTTTAGAAAAAAGAAGACTTATGGGAGACCTAATAACTATGTATAAATATATCAGGGACAGTACAGAGATCCCTCCCATGATCTATTTATACCCAGGACTGTATCTATAACAAGGGAGCATCCTCTACGTCTAGTGGACAGAAGCACCAGACACCAGCACAGACGGGGGTTCTTTACTGTAAGAGCAGTGAGACTGTGGAATTTTTTCCCGGAGGAGGTGGTCATGGTGAACTCTGTAAAAGAGTTCAAAAGGGGTCTGGATGCATTTTTGGAGAATAATAACATTGATGGTTACAGTAGCGTACCTAGAGCCTTTGGCACCCGGGGCGGACCCTTTGTTTGGCCCCCCCCCCCCCACACACACACGTTACGCCGAGCGCTCCGGGTCCCTGCTCCTCCCCGGAGCGCTCGCTGCGTTCTTCTGTGTGCAGCGCCCCGGTCAGACCCGCTGACCGGGAGCGCTGCACTGTTACCCCCGGCGGGGATGCGATCCGCGTAGCGGGACACGCCCGCCCGCGGGTCGCATCCCAATCTCCTCACCTGCCCCGTCCTCCTGCTGTTCTGTCCTGGTGCGCATGGCCCCGCTCTCTAGGGCGCGCGTGTTGGCTCTCTGAAATTTAAAGGGCCAGTGCACCATTAATTGGTGCCTGGCCCAATCAGTACCTACACCTGCTAACACATAAAAACCCACTTCCCCTTCCTGTCCTTGCCGGATCTTGTTGCCCTAGTGCCCTGAGAAAGCTTTTCTGTGTGTTCCATTGCCCCTGACTACGAACCTTTGCTGCCTGCCCAGACCTTCTGCTATGTCCGACCTTGCTCTTGCCTTGTCCCTGTGTACCGCGCCTGACTCAGCTGTCAGTGAGGTTGAGTCACTATCGGGTGGAACGACCTAGGGGTTACCTGCCGCTGCAAGTCCATCCCGCTTTGCGGCGGCCTCTGGTGAAAACCAGTAACCCCTTAGATTCCGTTCCCCTGGTACGGCCCACGCCATCACCTCACTGACACAGAGGATCCACAACCTGTGTCCTCTCCGCATACCAGTCCGGATCCTGACAACACACCCCTTAATTACAGCCCCTCGCTCCCCTCCCCCCCAGGGGCGGACTGACAACACTCGGGGCCCCGGGACCAAAAAAAAGGCAAGGGTCCCTGCGAGCCTCTGCAGCTCGTCAATCTTCTGCCACGCTCCACGTAGGTAAATTTCCATGACCAATTATACTGGTATACAAGGAGTAAATATATACCACCACACAATAATTGGATAATACCGCCATACTGTACTGAATAAAACCACTATACACAGACCAGTATACTATACAGGATCTGTATACAATATAAGTGATTATATACAGGACCATATGGCGGTAGATATCAGCTGTACACAGGATGTGTATACCATATAAGTGATTACAGTTAAATTTTGGGACTCACAATTGCGTCTTTTCTGATCAGGAGCGTCCTCTTTCCTTTTCTTCTCCGTCCGGATAAGACCGCCATGTGGATCTCTTAACATCTGCAGGAAAAACATGTCAGACTCATTTTCTCAGTGCCCTCCCCTCCTCTACACAATCTTCCCATCTATAGGCCCACAAACTGTAATAATGCCCTCCTTGGTGTCCTGCACAGTAAAAGGGCAGGTAGGTAGGTAGCCAGGTAACCCCCTCTTTCCCATAGGTTTATGCAGATTTACATACCCCCTCTTTCCCATAGGTATATGCAGAGCTACGCTACACCCCCCTCTTTCCCATAGGTATATGCAGAGTTACATCCCCCCTCTTTCCCATAGGTATATGCAGAGTTACACCCCCCTCTTTCCCATAGGTATATGCAGAGCTACACCCCCCCTCTTTCCCATAGGTATATGCAGAGTTACACTCCCCCCCTCTTTCTCATAGGTATATGCAGAGTTACACCCCCCTCTTTCCCATAGGTATGTACAGAGCTACATCCCCCTCTTCCCCATAGGTATATGCAGAGCTACACCCCCTTCCCCATAGGTATATGCAGAGCTACACCCCCTCTTCCCCATAGGTATATGCAGAGCTACTCCCCCCTTCCCCATAGGTATATGCAGAGCACCCCCTTTCCCCCCTTCCCTATAGGTACAGTATATGCAGAGCACCCCCCTCTCCCCCTTCCCTATAGGTACAGTATATGCAGAGCACCCCCTCTCCCCCCTTCCCTATAGGTACAGTATATGCAGAGCACCCCCTCTCCCCCCTTCCCTATAGGTACAGTATATGCAGAGCACCCCCCCCCCTCTCCCCCCTTCCCTATAGGTACAGTATATGCAGAGCACCCCCCCTTTCCCCCCTTCCCTATAGGTACAGTATATGCAGAGAACCCCCCCTCTCCCCCCTTCCCTATAGGTACAGTATATGCAGAGCCCCCCTCTCCCCCTTCCCTATAAGTATATGCAAAGCACCCCCCCCCCTATAGGTATAGGCAGGCAGGGTTAAAAATAAATAAATAAAAAGGATGCTCACCTGATATCCCACGCAGCGATCTCCTCAGCTGCAGGGCCCGTGTCTACTCCCCTCCACAGTGCAGGCGCTAATGAGGTCACGTCTCCTCTGTGTGAGCTTCAGATGCGGCTCACACAGAGGGGACGCCTTCTCCTGTATGTGCGTGTATCGCGCATACAGGAGAATGTACCGCTGTCCGCTGGGGATCTGGGTCCCGGACCTCAGCAGCGGCGGCGGTGGGTCAGTCCGCCCCTGGCACCCCCCTTGAGAGTGGCACCCGGGGCGGGCCAACCCCCCCGCTCCCCCTTGGTACACCACTGGATGGTTATGTATACTAGATATTTAGGGACAGCATGTTGACCCAGAGATTTATTCTGACTGACTGCCATATTCGGAGTCGGGAAGGAATTTTTACCTCTAGTATGAGGGTTTTTTGCCTTCTCCTGGATCAACTCAGTAGGGACTCATTAGGGATATAGGTTGAACTAGATGGACTCTGGTCTTTTTTCAACCTTATGAACTTTGTTACTATGTACGCCCGTGGGAATTCTGGTCCCCGCCACACGCTGGGCGGGGACCGGACCTGGATGCCTGCTGAAATCATTCTGCAGGCATCCCGTGCAAATGCCCAGGGGGGTCCTGAGACCATGTCGGTGAGTTCACACTGGCGATCTGCGGCGATTCCAGTGATACGGTCACGTGTGATCCGCTGACCCGGAGATACTTGGTGATCGGGGTGTAGCATACACCCCAATTACCTTCTCTATCTATGGAGAGGTGGTGATTTTTTCACCCCCCATGAGTGCTGATATCGGCTGGACAATCCGGCTAATGGGAGGGGAGGGGTTAATGACCTCTTCTCGCCGCTCTGCCGGCATACTGAGTTCAGTAAGCGGGCAGAGCTGTGAGAAGGAGCCAGGGACCCCCCCCTCAGCCGAGATCTCAAAGGTCCGCAACACATTTTTCAGCGTGACCCGGGCCCTATTAGGGGTTCAGGGTGCTGCATTTGGCCCCCACTTTTTTTTGGGCCGCAGCACTTTCCCCCCCCCCCATATAACGGTGTGTGATTTTTAATCACACACCGTTATAGATAAAGTTAACGCCAAGCATACACACTATATACTGCCCCTCTCACCCCCGACACCGCCCCACCACCACCACCATTGAAAAAAGGTGATGGCTTGCTGGGCATAAGCCTTACTTGCCTCCGACTCCGAATCTGCCAGTGAGGACCAGGAAGATCCTACATTCCTGTGTTCTTCCTCGTCCTCCTCATCATCTAGTACTGATGAGGAGTCCCCTGTATGGCGGCGGAGATGCCGCCAGGTGAGGCCACCCCCCCCCCCATGAAAGTGACCCAGTGGCCGGTACTAGTACGAGCGGCCATGCCGCTCATAGTAGGAGTCCGACCCCCCAGGCAATTTTACCGGAGCTCCCGGAGACTCAAGAATCCGGATTGACACAGCTGGATTCACTGAAATTGACTATTTTAGTTATTTTCAGTGACAGCTTTGTAAATCTAATGGTGGAGCAGACGAATCTGTACGCCCAGCAATTCATCGGACGCGGTATGGCGTGAAACTCTACAAACTAACGGAGAGTACCTCCGGGTACACTTACAAGTTTAGAGTATATGAGGGACGAGATTCCCGTATTGAACCCCCAGAATGTCCCCCCACTCTGGGTGTTAGCAGGAAACTCGTTTGGGACCTTGTGCACCCATTGCTTGATAAGGGTTACCACGTGTACGTGGGCAACTTTTATACCAGCATCCCTCTGTTCACATCCCTTGCCGCTAGATCCACATCTGTTTGTGGGACCATGCAGAAGAACCAGAGAGGCCTCCCTCTAAATTTTGTTCAGACACATATGCCCAAGGGTGAGTCCCATGCCCTTACCCATGAAAACATGTTGCTGGTCAGGTATAAGGATAAGAGGGATGTCCTTATGCTGACCACAATTCATGTTAACGGCAGCTTACCTGTCCCTGTGCGAGGTACCACAACACCGGTCCTCAAGCCTGATGGTATTCTGGAGTACAGTCAGCATAGGGGGAGTTGTTCTTTCTGATCAAGTCCTCAAGCCATACATCGCCATGCGGAAAACACAGGTATGGTACAAAAAAGTTGCGGTCTACTTGGTACAGGTTGCCATGTACAACTCTTTTGTACTGTCCGAGTACGCTGGCAAAACCGGGACATTCCTCCAGTTCCAAGAAAAAGGGCCCTGATCTTTGCTGACTTGGAAAGAGCAGGCCGGACTTCCCAAGAAACTGGAAATATAGGTGCCAGGATCGTCCCAGGCCAACACTTTCCAGGTGAAGTCCCCCACACTGGAAAGAAGGGACGATCCCAGAAAAAATGTGTCGCAGGAGGGGGATTCAGAAGGACACCACCACTCAATGTGTCACTTGCCCCGATTATCCGGGCCTCTGCATTAAAGGGGTATTCCAGGCCAAAACTTTTTTATATATATCAACTGGCTCTGGAAAGTTAAACAGATTTGTAAATTACTTCTAATAAAAAATCTTAATCCTTCCAATAGTTATTAGCTTCTGAAGTTGAGTTGTTGTTTTCTGTCTAACTTCTCTCTGATGACTCACGTCCCAGGAGCTGTGCAGTTCCTATGGGGATATTCTCTCATCATGCGCAGCTCCCTGGACGTGACATCATCATTGAGCAGTTAGACAGACAACTTCAGAAGCTAATAACTATTGGAAGGATTAAGATTTTTTAATAGAAGTAATTTACTAATCTGTTTAACTTTCTGGAGCCAGTTGATATATATAAAAAAAAGGTGTGAATTCGGGTAGAAAAACAGACATGGTGCACATCTACAATCTTGTATAATGATCTGATATACATTTTTGATCAAAAAGTACAAGCCCACTCACCACGTCAAGGCCACCTATTTAGAGTGGGTCCCTAACGTCCCTAGCATAAAATGGCGCAGGTGGCCTTGACGTGGCGAGTGGGCTTGTACTTTTTGATCAAAAATGTATACTAACAACCTGTTAGTTTTTGATATTATGCTGAGAAGCAATCAGATCATTATACAAGATTGTAAATGTGCACCATGTCTGTTTTCCACCCGAATTCACATTGTGTTTTCTATCCCTTCCTTTTTTTTTTTTGAACATGTGCTGCACTCTTCCCCTGCCCCTCAGCCCAACCCAATATTAGTAGTAATTAGCTACACAAGGGCCATTTCTTTCCTAGCAGCCTCCCAGTCTGACTGGGAAAGAATGGTAAATGAGCTATTACACCTTGTTCACACTGGTGTGGTGCTGTGCGGCGTCGGTTGCTGCCGTGGCGCCGTGTCTGCGGGGAGGTGCGACCCATAGACTGGTTTGAGTGGCATTGGGGCCGCTCTGCCAGTGGGTCGTTTCCCCCCCGTGGGCACTGGTGTCGCGGCGGTGGTAGTCGCCGCCCAGTGCTACGCCATTTTATGCTAGGGACGTTAGGGGCCCACTCTAAATAGGTGGCCTTGACGTGGCGAGTGGGCTTGTACTTTTTGATCAAAAATGTATACTAACAACCTGTTAGTTTTTGATATTATGCTGAGAAGCAATCAGATTGTACAAGATTGTAGATGTGCGCCATGTCTGTTTTCTACCCGAATTCACATTGTGTTTTCTATCCCTTCCTTTTTTTTTTTTGTTTGAACATGTGCTGCACTCTTCCCCACCCCCTCAGCCCAACCCTATATTAGTGGTAATTAGCTACACAAGAGCCATTTCTTTCCTAGCAGCCTCCCAGTCTGACTGGGAGAGCATGGTAAGTGAGCTATTACACCTTGCTCACACTGGTGTGGTGCTGTGCGGCGCCGGTTGCGGCCGTGGCGCCGTGTCTGCGGGGAGGTGCGACCCATAGACTGGTTTGAGTGGCATTGGGGCCGCTCTGCCAGTGGGTCGTTTCCCCCCCGTGGGCACTGGTGTCGTGGCGGTGGTGGTCGCCGCCCAGTGCTACGCCATTTTATGCTAGGGACGTTAGGGACCCACTCTAAATAGGTGGCCTTGACGTGGCGAGTGGGCTTGTACTTTTTGATCAAAAATGTATACTAACAACCTGTTAGTTTTTGATATTATGCTGAGAAGCAATCAGATTGTACAAGATTGTAGATGTGCGCCATGTCTGTTTTCTACCCGAATTCACATATATAGAAAAAAGGTTTTGCCTGGAATACCCCTTTAAGGATTGCTTCAGGGAGTATCACACTTCCATGCAGTACTAAATTTTCCCTTTTCATTTTAATTTCCCATAATTTGACCCCACTGTACCAAGTCCAGAGTACATTCCAAGTTTTAACCCCATAAACCACAAAATTGCCCAAAAAACTATTTTATTAAAAAAAAAAACTGATAAGACCTCTGGGGGTATTTTTTTCAAAAATTGGTCATGGGTCACTGAGTCACTATCATTGGGGTCTTTTTATGTTGCCTCAAATGCGCAGCGCTCTCTCTCCACCTGAGTGGGGTGCACATTTGAGGCAACAGGTTAGGGACAGCCACACACATCACATTCCCAGAATGATGATTCAGAGCATAGAGTTTGGGGTGGGCATATTTTTTTAGTTTTGGCTATGCTCTGGGTCATCATTCCGGGAACATAACCTGTTTTATAATTTTATGTCCCACTGTACCCCTTGTTAGTAATTTAGTGTACCCCTTGTTAGTAATTTACCCCATGTAATGCCCCTTGAGGGGGGGTCCCGCTGTTCTGGCTCCATAGGCAGCTATGCAAAAGCTCAAGGCCACTGACTGCGCTCCTGAACTTCCAAGACCGGTGTGCACCCGCAGAGCTGTATATGCCCAGAAATGAGGTATGTCCTTACTCCAAAGAAATGTATTTACAAATTGACATTTTCTCCTGTTACCACTTGTGAAAAGGAAAAATTTGGGGTAACCCCAGCATTTTAATGTAAAAAAATCAAATTTTTCCTTTTCTCATCCCACTTTCATGAACATTTATCAAACACCTAAGTGGTGTTAAGGCTCACTGTACCCCTTGTTACATTCCTTGAGGGGTGTAGTTTCCAAAATAGTATGCCATGTGTTTTTTTTTTTGCTGTTCTGGCACCATAGGGGCTTCCTAAAGGCGACAACCCCCCCTCCCATTTCAACCAAATTTGCAAATGTGACTCCTTCTCTTCTGAGCATTGTAGTTGATGTCCACGCATGGGGTATTTCCATACTCAGAAGAGATGGTGTTACAAATTTTGGGGGGCATTTTCTCCTATTACCCCTTGTAAAAATGTAAAATTTGGGGGAAAACCAGCATTTTAGTGAAAAAAAAAATATATTTACACATTCAACTTTAAGGAAAAGTCTTGAAACACCTGTGGGGTGTTAAGGCTCACTGTACCCCTTGTTACATTCCTTGAGGGGTGTAGTTTCCAAAATAGTATGCCATGTGTTTTTATTTTTTTTTGCTGTCCTGGCACCATAGGGGCTTCCTAAATGGGACATGTCCCCCCAAAAACCGTTTCAGTAAAATTTGCTTTCCAAAAGCCAGATGTGACTCCTTCTCTTCTGAGCATTGTAATGCGCCCACAGTGCACTTGATGTCCACACATGGGGTATTTTCATAATCAGAAGAGATGGGGTTAGAAATTTTGTGGGGCATTTTCTCCTATTACCCCTTATAAAAATGTAAAATTTTGGGGAAAAACAGCATTTTTGTGAAAAAAAAAATTTCATTTACACATCCAACGAAAAGTCGTGAAACACCGGTGGGGTGTTAAGGCTCACTGTACCGCTTGTTACATTCCTTGAGGGGTGTAGTTTTCAAAATAGTATGCCATGTTGTCACGATGCCGGCTGGCAGGAGGTGGATCCTCTGTGCCAGAGAGGGATTGGCGTGGACCGTGCTAGTGGACCGGTTCTAAGTCACTACTGGTTTTCACCAGAGCCCGCCGCAAAGCGGGATGGTCTTGCTGCGGCGGTAGTGACCAGGTCGTATCCACTAGCAACGGCTCAACCTCTCTGGCTGCTGAAGATAGGCGCGGTACAAGGGAGTAGACAGAAGCAAGGTCGGACGTAGCAGAAGGTCGGGGCAGGCAGCAAGGATCGTAGTCAGGGGCAACGGCAGGAGGTCTGGAACACAGGCTAGGAACACACAAGGAAACGCTTTCACTGGCACAATGGCAACAAGATCCGGCGAGGGAGTGAAGGGGAAGTGAGGTATAAATAGGGAGTGCACAGGTGAACACACTAATTGGAACCACTGCGCCAATCAGCGGCGCAGTGGCCCTTTAAATCGCAGAGACCCGGCGCGCGCGCGCCCTAGGGAGCGGGGCCGCGCGCGCCGGGACAGGACAGACGGAGAGCGAGTCAGGTACGGGAGCCGGGACGCGCATCGCGAGCGGGCGCCACCCGCATCGCGAATCGCATCCCGGCTGGAGACGGTATCGCAGCGCACCGGGTCAGTGGAGCGAGAGTGATGCGAGCGCTCCGGGGTGGAGCGGGGACCCGGAGCGCTCGGCGTAACAGTACCCTTGGGTCTCCCCCTCTTCTTAGAGCCTGAGAACCTGAGGAGCAGACTTTTGTCTAGGATATTGTCCTCAGGTTCCCAGGATCTCTCTTCAGGACCACAACCCTCCCAATCGACCAGGAAAAAGGTTTTCCCTCTGACCTTCTTGGAGGCCAGTATTTCTTTAACGGAGAAGATGTCCGAGGAGCCGGAAACAGGAGTGGGAGAAACAAACTTAGGAGAGAAACGGTTGATGATAAGTGGTTTAAGAAGAGAAACGTGAAAGGCATTAGGAATTCGAAGAGAAGGAGGAAGAAGAAGTTTGTAAGAGACAGGATTAATCTGGCACAAGATTTTGAAAGGACCAAGATAGCGTGGTCCCAATTTGTAGCTAGGGACACGGAAGCGGACATATTTAGCGGAGAGCCATACCTTGTCTCCAGGAGAAAAAATGGGGGGAGCTCTTCTTTTTCTATCAGCAAACTTCTTCATGCGTGATGAGGCCTGTAAAAGAGAATTTTGGGTCTCTTTCCATATGGTGGAAAGATCACGAGATATTTCATCCACAGCGGGCAAACCAGAGGGCAAGGGAGTAGGGAGGGGGGGAAGAGGGTGACGGCCGTACACCACAAAAAATGGGGATTTGGAGGAGGATTCAGAGATTCTGAAGTTATACGAAAATTCGGCCCATGGTAGAAGATCTGCCCAGTCATCCTGGCGGGAGGAAACAAAATGGCGTAAATAATCACCCAAGACCTGGTTAATTCTTTCTACTTGCCCATTGGATTGAGGATGATATGCAGAGGAAAAGTTTAATTTAATCTTGAGTTGTTTACAGAGAGCCCTCCAGAATTTAGACACGAATTGGACGCCTCTATCCGAGACGATCTGCGTGGGCAACCCGTGAAGACGAAAAATGTGTACAAAAAATTGTTTTGCCAACTGAGGCGCTGAAGGAAGACCAGGAAGAGGGATGAAATGTGCCATCTTGGAGAATCGATCAACGACCACCCAAACAACAGTGTTGCCACGGGATGGGGGTAAGTCCGTAATAAAGTCCATACCAATCAGAGACCAAGGCTGTTCGGGGACAGGCAGAGGATGAAGAAGACCAGCGGGCTTCTGGCGAGGAGTCTTATCCCGGGCACAAACAGTGCAGGCTCGTACAAAATCCACAACATCCGTCTCCAGAGTCGGCCACCAATAGAAACGAGAGATGAGTTGCACGGATTTCTTGATACCCGCATGACCTGCGAGATGGGAGGAGTGACCCCATTTGAGGATTCCGAGGCGTTGGCGTGGAGAAACGAAGGTCTTCCCTGGAGGAGTTTGCCTGATGGAGGCTGGAGAAGTGGAGATCAGGCAGTCAGGGGGGATGATGTGTTGCGGAGAGAGCTCTACTTCCGAGGCATCCGAGGAACGAGAGAGAGCATCGGCCCTAATGTTCTTATCGGCAGGCCGAAAGTGAATTTCAAAATTAAATCGGGCAAAGAACAGAGACCACCTGGCCTGGCGAGGATTCAGCCGTTGAGCAGACTGGAGATAGGAGAGGTTCTTGTGATCGGTGTAAATAATAACTGGAAATCTTGATCCCTCCAACAGATGCCTCCATTCCTCAAGTGCTAATTTAATGGCTAGAAGCTCTCGGTCCCCGATGGAGTAGTTCCTCTCAGCTGGAGAGAAGGTCCTAGAAAAAAAACCACAAGTAACAGCATGCCCGGAAGAATTTTTCTGTAGAAGGACCGCTCCAGCTCCTACAGAGGAGGCATCAACCTCCAATAGGAAGGGTTTAGATGGGTCAGGTCTGGAGAGCACGGGAGCCGAAGAAAAGGCAGACTTGAGCAGTTTAAAGGCGTCTTCCGCTTGAGGAGGCCATGACTTAGGACTGGCATTCTTTTTGGTTAAAGCCACGATAGGAGCCACAATGGTGGAAAAATGTGGAATGAATTGTCTGTAATAATTGGCGAACCCCAAAAAACGTTGGATAGCACGAAGTCCGGAGGGGCGTGGCCAATCTAAGACGGCAGAGAGTTTGTCTGAATCCATTTGTAGTCCCTGGCCAGAGACCAAGTATCCTAGGAAAGGAAGAGATTGACATTCAAACAGACATTTCTCCATTTTGGCATACAGTTGATTGTCACGAAGTCTCTGAAGAACCATGCGGACATGCTGGCGGTGTTCTTCTAGGTTGGCAGAAAAAATCAGGATATCGTCCAGATATACAACAACACAGGAATATAAGAGATCACGAAAGATTTCATTAACAAAGTCTTGGAAGACGGCAGGGGCGTTGCACAGGCCAAAGGGCATGACCAGATACTCAAAGTGTCCATCTCTGGTGTTAAATGCCGTTTTCCATTCATCCCCCTCTCTGATGCGAATGAGATTATAGGCACCTCTTAAGTCCAGTTTGGTAAAGATGTGGGCACCTTGGAGGCGATCAAAGAGTTCAGAGATGAGAGGTAGGGGGTAGCGGTTTTTTACAGTGATTTTATTAAGACCGCGGTAGTCAATGCAAGGACGTAGAGAGCCATCTTTTTTGGACACAAAGAAAAATCCGGCTCCGGCAGGAGAGGAAGATTTGCGGATAAAGCCCTTCTTTAAATTTTCCTGGATATACTCAGACATAGCAAGAGTCTCTGGGACAGAGAGAGGATAAATTCTGCCCCGGGGTGGAGTAGTACCCGGGAGGAGGTCAATGGGACAGTCATAAGGCCTGTGAGGAGGTAAAGTCTCAGCTTGTTTTTTGCAAAAAACATCCGCAAAGTCCATATAGGCCTTAGGGAGACCGGTTACAGGAGGCACCACAGGGTCACGGCAGGGAGTACTGGGAACCGGTTTAAGACAGTCCTTGGAACAAGAGGGGCCCCAACTCTTGATCTCCCCAGTGGACCAATCCAGGGTAGGGGAGTGGTGTTGAAGCCAGGGTAGTCCAAGGAGAATTTCGGAAGTGCAATTGGGGAGGACCAAAAACTCAATTTTTTCATGGTGAGATCCGATGCACATTAGGAGGGGCTCCGTGCGGAAACGTATGGTACAGTCCAATCTTTCATTGTTAACACAATTGATGTAGAGAGGTCTGGCGAGACTGGTCAGCGGGATGTTGAACCTGTTGGTGAGAGAGGCCAAAATAAAATTTCCTGCAGATCCGGAATCCAAGAAGGCCATAGTAGAGAAGGAGAAGGTAGAGGCCGATATCCGCACAGGCACAGTAAGACGTGGAGAAGCAGAGTTGACATCAAGGACTGTCTCACCTTTGTGCGGAGTCAGCGTACGTCTTTCCAGGCGGGGAGGACGGATAGGACAATCCTTCAGGAAGTGTTCGGTACCGGCACAGTACAGGCAGAGATTCTCCATGCGGCGTCGTGTCCTCTCTTGAGGTGTCAGGCGAGACCGGTCAACCTGCATAGCCTCCACGGCGGGAGGCACAGGAACGGATTGCAGGGGACCAGAGGAGAGAGGAGCCGGGGAGAAAAAACGCCTAGTGCGAACAAAGTCCATATCCTGGCGGAGCTCCTGACGCCTTTCGGAAAAACGCATGTCAATGCGAGTGGCTAGATGAATGAGTTCATGTAGGTTAGCAGGGATTTCTCGTGCGGCCAGAACATCTTTAATGTTGCTGGATAGGCCTTTTTTAAAGGTCGCGCAGAGGGCCTCATTATTCCAGGATAGTTCTGAAGCAAGAGTACGGAATTGTACGGCGTACTCGCCAACGGAAGAATTACCCTGGACCAGGTTCAACAGGGCAGTCTCAGCAGAAGAGGCTCGGGCAGGTTCCTCAAAGACACTTCGAATTTCCGAGAAGAAGGAGTGTACAGAGGCAGGGACGGGGTCATTGCGGTCCCAGAGCGGTGTAGCCCATGACAGAGCTTTTCCAGACAGAAGGCTGACTACGAAAGCCACCTTAGACCTTTCAGTGGGAAACTGGTTCGACATCATCTCCAAGTGCAGGGAACATTGAGAAAGGAAGCCACGGCAAAATTTAGAGTCCCCATCAAATTTATCCGGCAAGGATAATCGTAGGCCGGAAGCGGCCACTCGCTGCGGAGGAGGTGCAGGAGCTGGCGGAGGAGATGATTGCTGAAGCTGTGGTAGTAGCTGCTGTAGCATCACGGTCAGTTGAGACAGCTGGTGGCCTTGTTGCGCTATCTGTTGTGACTGCTGGGCGACCACCGTGGTGAGGTCGGCGACAACTGGCAGAGGAACTTCAGCGGGATCCATGGCCGGATCTACTGTCACGATGCCGGCTGGCAGGAGGTGGATCCTCTGTGCCAGAGAGGGATTGGCGTGGACCGTGCTAGTGGACCGGTTCTAAGTCACTACTGGTTTTCACCAGAGCCCGCCGCAAAGCGGGATGGTCTTGCTGCGGCGGTAGTGACCAGGTCGTATCCACTAGCAACGGCTCAACCTCTCTGGCTGCTGAAGATAGGCGCGGTACAAGGGAGTAGACAGAAGCAAGGTCGGACGTAGCAGAAGGTCGGGGCAGGCAGCAAGGATCGTAGTCAGGGGCAACGGCAGGAGGTCTGGAACACAGGCTAGGAACACACAAGGAAACGCTTTCACTGGCACAATGGCAACAAGATCCGGCGAGGGAGTGAAGGGGAAGTGAGGTATAAATAGGGAGTTCACAGGTGAACACACTAATTGGAACCACTGCGCCAATCAGCGGCGCAGTGGCCCTTTAAATCGCAGAGACCCGGCGCGCGCGCGCCCTAGGGAGCGGGGCCGCGCGCGCCGGGACAGGACAGACGGAGAGCGAGTCAGGTACGGGAGCCGGGACGCGCATCGCGAGCGGGCGCCACCCGCATCGCGAATCGCATCCCGGCTGGAGACGGTATCGCAGCGCACCGGGTCAGTGGAGCTGCCCGGAGCGCTGCGGTAGCGAGAGTGAAGCGAGCGCTCCGGGGAGGAGCGGGGACCCGGAGCGCTCGGCGTAACACATGTGTTTTTTTTTTGTTTTGTTTTTTGCTGTCCTGGCACCATAGGGGCTTCCTAAATGGGACATGCCCCCCAAAAGCCATTTCAGAAAAACTCACTCTCCAAAATCCCATTGTCGCTCCTTCCCTCTAGTGCACCCACAAAGCACTTGACATACACATATGAGGTATTTCCTTACGCTAGAGAAATTGGGTTACAAATTTTAGGAAGATTTCTCTCCTTTTACCCCTTGTAAAAATTCAAAAACTGGGTCTACAAGAACATGCGAGTGTAAAAAATGTAGATTTAGAATTTTCTCCTTCACTTTGCTGCTATAACTGTAAAACACCTAAAGGGTTAACACACTTTCTGAATGTCATTTTGAATATTTTGAGGGGTACAGTTTTTATAATGGGGTCATTTATGGGGCATTTCTAATATGAAGGCCCTACAAATCCACTTTAAAACTGAACTGGTCCCTGAAAAATTCCGCTTTTGAAAATTTTGTGAAATATTGGAAAGTTGCTCCTATACTTTGAAGCCCTCTGATGTCTTCCAAAAGTAAAAACATATCAACTTTATGATGCCAACATAAAGTAGACATATTGTATATGTGAATCAATATATCATTTCTTTGGAATGTCTATTTTCCTTATAAGCAGAGAGCTTAAAAGTTAGAAAAATGCTAAATTTTCAATTTTTTCATCAAATTAACCCTGTAGGCGCGGTGTTGAAAGTTGAACGCCGCGTCTGAAGTGAAAGTAAAACATTGCCGGTTAGCTCAGGGGGCTGTTTGGGATCGCCGTGGCAAAATCGTGGCATCCCGAACAGCTGTAAGATACGAGGAGGGTCTCCTACCTTGCCTCCTGGTGTCCGATAGCCGAATGACTGCTCAGTTACTGAGATCCAGGCATGAGCATTCAAGCGGCAGAATCATTGATCAATGGTTTCCTATGAGAAACCATTAAACAAAGTAAGAGATCAGGGCATGCAGTGCATATAACACTATATAACACTGCAAAAAAAAAAAAAAGTGAAAAAAAGGGAATAAAGATCATTTAACCCCTTCCCTAATAAAAGTTTGAAAATAAACATATGTGATACCTATATAAGTAGGGTATCATTTTAATCGAACGGACCTACAGAATAAAGATTATGTGTTATTTTTACTGACAAATGTACTGCGTAGAAACGGAAGCCTCCGAAATTTACAAAGTTGCTTTTTTTCTTCAATTTTGTCGCACAATGATTTTTTTTTCCGTTTCGCCGTAGATTTTTGGGTAAAATGACTGCTGTCATTACAAAGTGGAAATGGTGGTGCAAATAATAAGCAATCATATGGATTTTTAGTTGCAAAATTGAAAGGGTTATGATTTTTTAAAGGTAAGGAGGAAAAAATGAAAGTGCAAAAATGGAAAAATGCTGAGTCCTTAAGGGGTTTTCACCTCTGGATGCAGGCCTTTATTAAGCATTAATAACTCTGGGATGCTTTTGCTTCATTCTGATTCCGAAATAGTTTTTTCGTGACATATTCTACTTTATGTTATTGGTAAAATTTCGTCAATACTTACATCATTTCTTGGTGAAAAATTCCAAAATTTGATGAACAATTTGAAAATTTTGCATTTTTTTTACTTTGAAACTCTCTGCTTATAAGGAAAATGGACATCCCAAATAAATTATATATTGATTCACATATGCAATATGTCTACTTTGTGTTTGCATCATAAAGTTTACATGTTTTTACATTTGGAAGACACCAGAGGGCTTCAAAGTATAGCAGCAATTTTCCAATTTTTCACATTTTCTAAATCAGAATTTTTCAGGGACCAGTTCAGTTTTGAAGTGGATTTAAAGGGCCTTCATATTAGAAGTACCCCACAAATGACCCCTTTATAAAAACTGCACCCCTCAAAGTATTCAAAATGACATTCAGTAAGTGTGTTAACCCTTTAGGTGTTTCACAGGAATAGCAGCAAAGTGAAGGAGAAATTTCTAAATCTTCATGTTCTTGTAGACCCAGTTTTTTATTTTTACCAGGGGTAAAAGGAGAAAAATCTTCCTAAAATTTGTAACCCAATTTCTCTCGAGTAAGGAAATACCTCATATGTGTATGTGAAGTGTTCTATGGGTGTACTAGAGGGCTCAGAAGGGAAGGAGCGACAATGGGATTTAGGAGAGTGAGTTTTTCTGAAATGGTTTTTGGGGGGCATGTCCCATTTAGGAAGCCCCTGTGGTGCCAGAACAGCAAGAAATACCCCACCCGGCATAATATTTTGTAAACTAAACCCCTCAAGGAATGTAACAAGGGGTCCAGTGAGCCATAACACCCCACAGGTGTTCGATGAATTTTGGTTAAAGTTGGATGTGTAAATGAATTTTTTTTCACAAAAATGCTGTTTTTTTCCACAAATTTTACATTTTTACAAGGAGTAATAGGATAAAATGTCCCCAAAATTTGTAACCCCATCTCTTCTGAGTATGAAAATATCCCATGTGTGTATGTCAAGTGCACTGCGGGTGCACTACAATGCTCAGAAGAGAAGGAGTCACATTTAGCTTTTGTAAAGCAAATTTTGCTGAAATGGTTCTTGTGGGCATGTCACATTTAGGAAGCCCCTATCGTGTCAGAACAGCAAAAAAACAAACACATGGCATACTATTTCGGAAACTACACCTCTCAAGGAACGTAACAAGGGTTACAGTGAGCCTTAACACCCCACAGGTGTTTGACGACTTTTAGTTAAAGTTGGATGTGTACATACATTTTTTTTTTCACTAAAATGCAGTTTTTTCCCCAAATTTTACATTTCTACAAGGGGTAATAGGAGAAAATGCCCCCCAAAATTAGTAACCCCATTTTGAGTATGGAAATACCCCATGAGTGGACGTCAAGTGTTCTGCTGGCGCACTAAAATGCTCAGAAGAGAAGGAGCGCCATTGAGCTTATGGAGAGAGAATTTGGTTGGTATAGAAGTTGGGGGCCTTGTGCATTTACAAAGCCCCCCGTGGTGCCAGAACAGTGAACCCCCCCCCCCACATGTGACCCCATTTTGGAAACTACACCCCCCACAGAATTTAATAAGGGGTGCAGTGAGCATTTTCACCTTACTGGCGTTTGACAGATCTTTGGAACAGTGGGCTGTGCAAATGAAAAATAAAAATTTTCATTTTCACAGACCACTGTTCCAAAGATCTGTCAGACACCTGTGGGGTGTAAATGCTCACTGCACCCCTTATTACATTCTCTTCAAAATCACAATGGTGCTCCTTCTCTTCTGAGCATTGAAGTGCACAAACAGAGTACTTTACATCCACATATGGGGTATGTTATTACTCAGAAGAAATGGGGTTATAAATTTGGGGGGCTTTTTTCCTATTTTCCCTTGTGAAAATCAAAAATTTAGGGTAACACCAGCATTTTAGTAAAAATTTTTTTTTTCATTTTCCCATCCAACTTTAACGAAAATTTGTCAAACACCTGTGGGGTGTTCAGGCTCAATATACCTCTTGTTCCGTTCCGTGAGGGGTGTAGTTTCCAAAATGGGGTCACATATGGGTATTTATTTTTTTGCGTTTATATCAGAATCGCTGTAAAATCAGCCACCCCTGTGCAAATTACCAATTTAGCCTCAAATGTCCGCTCTCACACTTGAGCCTTGTTGTTCGCCCGTAGAGCATTTTACGTCCGCATTTTAGCAACAAACAAAACCAAGTTTATTATGGTTAAAGATAGTTGAACAAGGCTATACATTTCCCGGGACGCAGCCCAGGTGTCGACATAGTAATAGCAATGAGAGAACTTAAACAACTAAACATGGGTATGCGGTACATAATAGAACAGCAAAGGGTGAGCCAGGGAGGCTAATACAATGAGAATGGATATCTGACATCCGGGGAGTAAGAGGAAGAGATCCACGGGGACCATACAGACTCAAATCTATCTACCGCATCCTCTTTAATAGCATTGAGTTTCTCCGCCAACATAATAACATTGACCCGATCCACTACCCTTGGTAAGAACAAGGATGGTAATTTCCAGCTAGCTGCAATGTGTATACATGCAGCTAAAAGAATAAACTGCGCTAGACGGAAGACCTTGTTAGGCATTTTAGTAGGATGGGCCCCCAGCAGACAAAAGGCAGGTTGGAGGGGGCATCTAGAGGAACACACTTCTCTCAACAGTGTCACTATAGAATTCCAAAATCGTTTTAACAACAGGGCAACCCCACCAGATATGATACATGTTCCCCACCAGGGGGCAGCCCCTGAAACATAAAGGGGAAACCGTTGGATAAATGGCATGGAGCCTAGAGGGGACATAATAGGCCCTATGGAGAATCTTCAGGGATGTTTCAGTAAGAGATACCTGCCAACTACCTTTACTAAGAAGCTCACAACATTCCTGCCACTTATCTCGAGTAAGTGTAACATGGAGATCGGATTCCCATTGTTGCATAAAGAGGAGTTTACAACCTTTAGAAGGAAAATTGAGGTGTGCATAGACCAGGGAAAGCAGGCCAGAACGGAGAGGTGAGTATAAGGCGGTAGATTCAAAGAAGGATGAGGAGACAGTGTTAGAGGGAGGGGACAGTGTGGACAAAAAGGAAAAAATTTGACGAAGACGGAGGAGTTCAGAACTAGGGGGTGAGTGTTGTGTCATGAAAGCCTCCATCGTCGTCAATTTGTTACGGGACAAAAAGTCATGGAGATATCTGAAATTATTAGACGTCCACCACGCAAATGCTGTTGTATGGAGACCAGGGAGGAAAAAGGGGTTATGAAAGAGAGGAGTGAGGGGAGAAGCACCAGATTGTAATGAAAACTTATACGTCCGCATTTTACGTTTACATACACGTACTTCCGTACTCAGGAGAAATTGTGTTACAAAGTTTGGGGGTCTTTTTTTCCTTTTACCTCTTGTGAAAATAAAAAGCATGGGGCAACACCAGCATGTTAGCGTTAAAAAACTTTTTTTTTTTTTTTTTACACTAACCGGCTGATGTAGACCCCAACTTTTCCTTTTCATAAGGGGTAAAAGGAGAAAAAGCCCCCCAAAATTTGTAACTCAATTTCTCTTGAGTACGGAAATACCCCATATGTGGCCCTAAACTGTTTCCTTGAAATATGACAGGGCTCCGAAGTGAGAGAGCACCATGCGCATTTGAGGACTAAAATAGGGATTGCATAGGGGTGGACATAAGGATATTCTACGCCAGTGATTCCCAAACAGGGTGCCTCCAGCTGTTGCTAAACTCCCAGCATGTCTGGACAGTCAGTGGCTGTCCAGAAATGCTGGGAGTTGTTGTTTTGCAACAGCTGGAGGCTCCGTTTTGGAAACACTGCCGTACGATATGTTTTTTAATTTTTATTGGGGGGACAGTGTAAGGGGATGTATATGTAGTGTTTTACCCTTTATTTTGTGTTAGTGTAGTGTTTTTAGGGTACATTCTCACTGACAGGTTTACAGTGAGTTTCCTGCTAGGAGTGTGCGCCGCGGCAGAAAATTTGCTGCAGCTCAAACTTGAAGCAGGAAACTTACTGTAAACCTTCCCGTGTGAATGTACCCTGTACATTCACATGGGGGGGGGGGGGGCAAACCTCCAGCTGTTGCAAAACTACTTTTGCAACAGCTGGATGCACACTGGTTGGAAAACCATTAGTTAGGTTGTTCTGTTACCTAACTCAGTATTTTCCAACCAGGGTGCCTCCAGCTGTTGCAAAACTACAACTCCCACCAGCATATACTGATCGCCGAAGGGCATGCTGGGAGATGTAGTTATGCAACAGCTGGAGGTATGCAACTACAACTCCCAGCATGCCGAGACAGCTGTTTGCTGTTTGGGCATGCTGGGATTTGCAGTTTTGCAACATCTGGAGGGGTACAATTTAGAGACCACTGCACTGTGATCTCCAAACTGTGGCACTCCAGATGTTGCAAAACTACAAATCCCAGCATGCCCAGACAGCAAGCTGCTGTGTGGGCATGCTGGGAATTGGAATTTTTGATACATCTGGAGGGCTACAGTTTAGAGACCACTATATAGTGGTCTCCAAACTTTAGCCCCCCCAGATGTTGCTAGGCAACTACTCACCAGCTTCCGTAGTCTTCACCAGGGAGCCGCATGAGGGAGCCACATGTCATCGCCGCCCGCCGCCACCGGTCAGGTAAGGGACCTCCATCGCCGCCGCCGCTGCCGCCGCCGGTCACTCTACAGTTCCCCCGTTCTGCCCGGATTACTGTCGCTGGGCAGAACGGGGGAACCAAACGTTAACCCCCCCGCCCCCGATCTGCTATTGGTCGTCGCTTCTAACTCCTATCCCTTCAGGGGGACCAGGGGTGTCTTGGACACCCCCGATCACCCTTATTTTCTGGATCACCGGACACCGGACCCGGATCCGCTGAAAATCGCTGGTCTAAATTGACTGGCGATTTCAGGCAATCGCCGACATGGGGGGTCTCAGGATCCCCCTGGGCATATGCACGGGATGCCTGCTGATAGATATCAACAGTCATCCCGGTCCGGTCCCCGACCGGCTAGCGGTGGGGACCGGAATTCCCACGGGCGTATCCATACGCCCTACGTCCTTAAGGGCTCAGGATGCAGGGCGTATGCATACGCCCTGCATCCTGAAGAGGTTAAAGTGACAGTGGTCCGATGTGCAAAAAAGGCTCTGGTCCTTAAGGTGAAAATAGGCTTGGTAGATGGCAGCAGATTTTTGTCAAGAATTTTCCCATTTTTCTTTCCTTCAATTATGTGACGTTTTCCAGTACCATTTGCTGAAAAGCTGCCCCACATCTAAACTTCACTGTTAGTATAGTGTTCTTAGGGTGATGTACAGTGCCATTACTCCTCCAAACATGGTGTGTATTATGGCACTGAACCGCAATTGTGCAAATATACTGGGGGAGCAGATCCTGCCCTTGTGGTCTGTTGCTAAGGGCAATCCCCAGCATAAAAATGCATACAATGGGGGATGCCTGCAGCAGACAAGTGCCACAATGGCATCCCACACCAGATAAACAGTGTGGAAGTGTAACAATTAGAATAATACAATACAGGAATTTAGGTGCACTACTGTGGTAGATGTATACAATGGCATTGGCTATCCCTCAACTCTGATGTTAAAATTGAGACATTGTTGGCTTTCAATGGACTTCCCCTTCCCAACCTCTCCTTGAGAGCAGTTTTGATCACGACAAGAAAGGTATGTTCTGATACAGTCTAGTTACCAACATCATTCAATGCTGATTCTCATTGCTTACACATGCTAGGATAATATTTTTTCTTACCTGAAATAGAAATTTCATTGTCAGTGCTATGAGAGAGTCCGGAGGAGAAGGAGGAGGAGATTCCTGTACAGTTGGATACTGCTCTCAGTGTACAATATACATATTAGTAAAAGTGGCACTGGCAATAGTGATGACTGCTGACAAAGGAGATCAAGGCTTCTTCTTTATCTGACTTTATGGAGGTCGGCAGTAGCAAGATGGATGACAAAGTGTAGGACCCAAAGGGATGATGTTTCTTCCTGACCATGCCTAGAGACTTAAAGGCCATTTATGCGCCAACAGAAATTATGGAAAGAAATATATGCAAAACAGCTCTCTTAGAGTTAGCTTTCCCTTCAAGTCAGTGTTTTTCTCTTGCTAATGACTCCTAGAACATGGCTGTGGATATATGCCAAGCCGGAAATCTCTCCAGGAGTCAAGACTACCAATCTTTAGACAGATGTTTTGGGGTTATTGCCCCTCATCAGTACAGTGCAGGGTTCTGTCTTGCTGCAGTTGAACTTGAAGGAAAAGCTACTTCCAATAGGTGGTGTCAGAAAGCTGCTTTGCAGCTATCCTTTTTCCCAAAATTCCCAGTGGAGCATGAATGGGCTATAAGTTTCCAAGCTAACACCCTGTGAACCCACAACAATAAGCCTCTCTGCAGCCAGCCTGAGCCCTGTTTTGTACTGACTCTGTACAGAGTCTGTGTTTGCTGTACATGATCGACATGACTGTGATCATCCAGACGTGAAGAATTTGGCCATGCTTCAGGAGAAAGAGTCAACTGTGAGAAGTTGGAGTGCCCTTAGGAGTGCAGGCTCTGGTTCCCAGTAACCCATTCCTCTGCTCCATCTAACCAGACTTTATCAAGATCTTGGTAGTTTGGTTCAGGAAGGAGGAGCAGCTCTTGGCAAGATCATCTAGCTGTGAAGCCTCAAGCAACTGACCATGGAGAGAAAGACTCTCATGCTGCATAATGATATTTTGCCCCTGCTTTAGTAATGGTGAATACCTAGCCCCCCTCCCCCCCCCCCCCCCCCCCCCCCCCCATCTCACTGTATGCTTGCTCATTACCGGGACCATTTTTTGCTTCATCTGGGGCTCCATATTGGGGTACAAGAAGCCATGCAAGTGGTGGAGAGGAGTTCCAGATATCCCCACCCTGCTGTAGGTCTTCTTTGAATGTGACTTTGTTTGCAGGACAACATTAGATGGAGGCTTATTTTTAATGGAGGAGGCTGGGATGGGAAAAGCAAGATAACTCCTACCTTAAAAACTAGGACACTCCCCTAGTAGTGCCAGGAAGTTCTCAAGTTTGTGAAAGAATACCAGCTAGAGGGACTCAAGCCCAAATAAAGCTTATCTGAGCAAAGGTTTCATTGGAGTCTATTACAGGACTTTCTGCGGCTACACCTGAGACAGTGTGGAAATATGTGGCTTCTAGCAGGTTAACACCAGATACTGCCCAAGGTGCCCATTCAACCTTGCAACTCTTTTTGTAGTAACCCCTTAACGACCAAGGACGTAAATTAATGTCTTGGTGCGGCGGTGCTTAGCGAACCAGGACGTATATATTAACGTCCTATACATGACCGCGAATATCGGAGCGATGCCCGGATTATGCGTGGCTGGTCCCTGCAGCTGATCGCAGCCAGGGACCCTCCGATAATGGTCAACATCCGCGATCGCGCGGATGTCTGCCATTAACCCCTCACATGCCGTGATGAAAATATATCACGTCATATGCAAGAGTGCGGTCAGAAATATGGATGATCGGATCGCCCGCATCACTGCCGCGGCGATCCGATCATCCAGAACGGCACACGGATGTCCCTTCATCTGCCTCTGCTGCCTTCCACGGGTCTTCTGCTCTGGTCTGAGATCGAGCAAATCAAAGGATTGCTATAAATAGTCCCCTATGGGGTATGGGGACTATTAAAGTGTAAAAATTAAAGTTTAAAAAAAAGTTAAAAAAAATTAGAAAAATCTCCTCCAGTAAAAATTTTAAATGTCCTTTTTTTCCATTTTACCCCCATAAAGGGTAAAAAAAAAATGAATGAACATATTTGGTATCACTGCCTGTGTAAATGCCCGAATTATTAAAATATACTGCTATTGATCCTGTACGGTGAACGTAAAAAAAAAAGCACAAAATTGCTGCTTTTTGTCATATTTTATTTTAAAAAAAAAGTATAAAAAAAATTATGAATTTTTTTTATACACAAACGTGTATCAATATAGAAGTACAGATCATGGCACAAAAATGAGCCCTCATACCGCCGCTTTTACAAAAAAATAAAAAAGTTATAGGTTGTCAAAATAGAAGCATTTCTTGGCACCTTATGAACAGTTATAAGTAAGCTTTGCTGTTTGCCATAAATTGGCTGACTATAAATTCGACGAGGATGTCCATCCAGGACTGCCAAAGGCTGGTCAGCAGCCTGCCCAGACACTATTCCATCATGGATAGTCCGAGCATCAAGGAAGAAGAGGGATAACACCCCTCTCCTCCCCCCTCTCCCCTCGTTTGTATTATCTGTCAATAAAGGTTAGGGCCTGTGATCTCTCTTTTTTTCCCCAACACCTTGTATGCTACAGGGGAGGACGGAGAGGTCTGACACACAGGCACTACCCGAGGGCCCCGGCCTGAGGGGGGCCCGCCACTTCCTGTAGAGTTCAACTCTATCTGTGTCCCTTAGGATAGAGTGCACGGCCCACCTTGGAGGTCGCACAAGGGAACGAGGCAGCCGGCATTAAAGAATTTAATCTCTCTATAAGTGCCTGTCAGTGTCCTACATATGAGAGGGGGGGGGGGGGGGGGGGGTATATATGTGTGTCTATTTATGCATTTGTAGACACACACACCAGGGTCTTCCAATCAGGGGGCCTCCAGCTGTTGCTAAACTACAACTCCGAGTCCAAGCATTCCAGGACAGCCTTTGGCTATCCAAGCTGGATATTTGTACAGTAGTTTTGTAACAGCTAGAGTCACGCTGGTTGGAAAACCCTGATATATACCTTATGCATGTGGTAGAGGTTTAAATAAAGATATATATGTAGCAAAATAAAAAAAACAGGCGTCCTGTACTCACCGTCCAAAAGCTGATGATTCAGTTCCCATCTCGGGCTGCTAAGACTGGCATAATAGACAGAGGTAGCGTGGGGCGCTCAGAGGTGACTGCCGGCGGTTTCACGTATACAGGTGAGCTTCTTAGGCCGGAAGAAGTGCACCTGTATGCGTGAAACCGCCGGCAGTCGCCTCTGAGCGCCCCATGCTACCTCTGTCTATCATGCCTGTCTTAGCAGCCCGAGATGGGAACTGAATCATCAGCTTTTGGACGGTGAGTGCAGGATGCCTGTTTTTCTTTGCTACATATATTATACTTACTGGGTTTCCCATTGTCCTAGCACCGCCGTCAGCTGAACCAATCTGGCTGGTAGCTCGATAGTCTACACTTCCATCTCGAGGAGCGGTTTCTGCAGGTATCGGTGCCACTATTCTTTTTCTTTAGTTTAACCCCTTCATGACCCAGCCCATTTTACACCTTATGACCCGGCCATTTTTTGAACATCTGACCACTGTCACTTTAAACATTAATAACTCTGGAATGCCTTTAGTTATCATTCTGATTCAGAGACTGTTTTTTCGTGACATTTTCTACTTTAACATGGTAGTAAATTTTTGTGGTAACTTGCATCCTTTCTTCGTGAAAAATCCCAAAATTTAATGAAAAATTAGAAAATTTAGCATTTTTCTAACTTTGAAGCTCTCTGCTTGTAAGGAAAATGGATATTCAAAATAAAGATTTTTTTTGGTTCACATATACAATATGTGTACTTTATGTTTGCATCATAAAATTTACATGTTTTTACTTTTGGAAGACACCAGAGGGCTTCAAAGTTCAGCAGCAATTTTCCAATTTTTCACTAAATTTTCAAACTCGCTATTTTTCAGGGACCAGTTCAGTTTTGAAGTGGATTTGAAGGGTCTTCATATTAGAAATACCCCACAAATGACCCAATTATAAAAACTGCACCCCCCCCCCCCCAAAGTATTCAAAATGACATTCAGTAAGTGTTTTAACCCTTTAGGTGTTTCACAGGAATAGCAGCAAAGTGAAGGAGAAAATTCAAAATCTTCATTTTTTACACTCGCATGCTCTTGTAGACTCAATTTTTGAATTTTTGCAAGGGGTAAAAGGAGAACATTTTTACTTGTATTTGTAGCCCAATTTCTTTCGAGTAAGCACATACCTCATATGTCTATGTAATGTGTTCGGCGGGCGCAGTAGAGGGCTCAGAAGGAAAGAAGCGACAAGGGGATTTTGGAGAGAACATTTTTCTGAAATGGTTTTTGGGGGGCATGTCACCTTTAGGAAGCCCCTATGGTGCCAGAACAGCAAAAAAAAAAAAAAACACATGGCATACCATTTTGAAAACTAGACCCCTCGAGGAATGTAACAAGGAATAAAGTGATCCTTAATACCCCACAGGTGTTTCACGACTTTTGCATATGTAAAAAAAAAAATTATAATTTTATCTAAAATGCTTGGTTTCCCAAAAAATTTACATTTTTACAAAGGGTTAAAGCAGAAAATATCCCCCAAAATTTGAAGCCCAATTTCTCCCGATTCAGAAAACACTCCATATGGGGGTGAAAAGTGCTCTGCTGGCGCACTACAGGTCTCAGAAGAGAATGAGTCACATTTGGCTTTTTGGAGGCAAATTTTGCTCTGGGGGCATGCCGCATTTAGGAAGCCCCTATGGTGCTAGGACAGCAAAAAAAAAAACAAGGGGTAAAGTGAACCTTAATACCCCACAGGGGTTTCACGACTTTTGCATATGTAAAAAAATATATATAATAAACTGCTTTTTGGGCACACAGCAAGGCACAAAAGGAATGCAGCGCCTTTTTTGCATTTTGGATGAGGATTTTGCACAATATATTTTCTCACACCAGCTGCATTCTCACTGTGGTACCAGTGCAGTGGAAAAACTAAAATTTGCGGCATACAGTACTGCAGATTTTGCTGGAATGGTTTTGGGGTATAATGAGAACATATGGCACACTGTACCGCAGATTTTGCTGGAATGGTTTTGGGGTAAAATTAAAATGATTACTGAGTGGGTTATGGGTGCCAAATTGAGGTTGGATTTTAGATGTGGGGACATATAGAAACTGCTGAGAATGGGGATAAAAAGGTGATATTAGGGTTAATAAAAGACAAATTTAGTAATTTAGGGATTTGTGAAACTCTTTGAAACAATCTTTGATGCACAGGCCAGGGTTATCGGGGCAAGTTTCACAGTGGAAAGTGGTTTCCTTTCTGATGCCTTTTTTGTAGCAGACTCTACATCTCTTCTGGCTCCTTCCCTTTTTTCCGGTAGGGGGGATAACATTGGGAAAATGTTGGCCAGGTACAATACGGTTGTACCCCGCTGATGAAGTACTGGGGCTCTCCTCCTCTCGGTCTCCAGAAATGAGGGCCTTAATAACAGTTTCTTGAAACTCAAGAAATGTCCCTGTCCCACCTGCATTACATGAGAGCACGTATGCATTGTACAGTGCCATCTGCACAATGTGCACCACAAGCTTTTTACACCAGACCTTCGTTTTTCTCATGGCACTGTACGGTTTTAGGACTTGGTCGGATAAGTCCACCCCTCCCATGTTTTTGTTATAATCCAGAATGCAATCTGGCTTGGAGACGGTGGAACTTGTGCCTCGTACTGGGACAGTGGTGGAGCCACTGCCATGGATAGATGTCAAGATAAGGACATCTCTCTTGTCTTTGTATTTTAGCAGCAAGATGTTATTGCTGCAAAGTGCCCTGTTTTCGCCTCTTGGCAGTGGTTGCGCAATATGTGTCTTGGGGAGGCCTCGCTGGTTCTTGTGAATAGTGCCACAGGCGACAGTAGCCCTGGCAGCAAGGCACTGAAAGAGAGGCAGGCTAGAGTAAAAATTGTCCATGTAAAGGTGTAAATCCTTTGTCCAAAAGTGGGTACACCATGTCCCAGACAATTTTACCACTTACTGCAAGAGAGGGGGGGCATTCGGGGGGGGGGGGGGAGCTCAATAACGCTGTCTTTTCCTTCGTACACTCTAAATTTAAGAGTGTACCCCGAGATGCTTTCGCACAGCTTATATAACTTAATTCCATACCTCGCCCTTTTATTGGGCAGGTACTGACGGAATTTCAGCCGGCCTTTGAAGTGGACTAGGGATTCATCCACACAAATATTATTTTCTGGGATGTATGCCTCTGAAAACTTGGCAGCAAAATGGTCAAGTATTGGCCGAAGTTTATAGAGGCGATCAAAAGAGGGGTCATTTGGGGGTGGGCATTGGGCATTGTCATTGTAGTGGATGAATTTAAGGATTGCCTCAAATCTTTTGCGGAGCATAGTGTTGCTGTACAGTGGGGTGTGGTACAGCATGTCCGCACTCCAATACTGCCTAGTTTCCGGCTTTTTCACTATGCCCATATGGAGCACAAGGCCCCAAAACTTCAGCATTTCATTAGAAGTGACGGGGGTCCAGTTTGAAAATGATGACGTGGTATTCTGAGCCATAAATTTGTCTGTTCTACAATGAAGTTGACCAATTCATCCGGAAAAAAAATTTGAAGTAATCTATTTCAGTAAGGCCCTCTGTATTGAATTGGATACCTGAGCTGGCCACAAAATCAGGAATCTGGGCCTCATAACTTTAGGGGACTGGGGTCCAAACAGGTTCACTTGGTTGTGGTGCAGGCTCAGGCAGTGTCCTGAGGCCTTGTCTTGGTTCCTCATCACTACTGGAGGAGGATGAGGAGGAGGACGACAAGAGGAATGGGACGTATTCCTCTTCTGAATCATTGTCCGTCTCCATATCAGAGGCAAGAATGTTGTACGACTTTGCCACTGTAAACACCCTTTGCGCTGACCGGGTTGGTCGGGACATTATATAGGGTGGGTTTTTCAAATTTGGGATTAGGGGTATGTAATGCTTTTTTACACGTGTGGGGGGGTATGTCAGGTAGGGGTGTATGTGGTGATTTAACACGTGTGGGGGATGTGAAAAATATAAGAGCTTTTTTTGCTAAATGTCCCTAATGCCCTACCTAAAATAAGAACCCAAACTAAACTAATTTATTTTTATTTATTTTTTTAAACGGACGCCAATTCCTATCACGTAGACTAAACATTGTCACCCTAACTGCCTATAATTGGAACCTAAACTAATAAACTAAGATGAATTTATGAAGAAAAAAAAGACGGACGCCAACTCCTACGTGCCTAACCTAGACGTCCGCCACCCTAACAACCTGTCTATCCACAGAAACCTAAACTCCTAACTACTAAGATGGATTTATGGAAGAAAAAAAAATCGACGCCGACTCCTATGCGCCTAACCTAGAAGTCCGCCACCCTAACAACCTGCCTATCCACAGGAACCTAAACTCCTAACAACTTAACAACTTTTTATTTTTTTGTTATATATATATATATATATATATATATATATATATATATATAGAAAACACAGAAGGTAGCAGCACACCGGGTGACATGAAGAGTTGGGTGCAGATCAGCAGGGGACCCGCGGTCATAGGGCTCCAAACGGTATAGAAACACAAAGAATACTGCAGCACTCCAGGGTATAGGTGAAAAAACTGTGAAGGTAGTTTATTCCATCAAGGTGCACAGAGCAACGTTTCGGCTGCTGGCATGCAGCCTTTTTCAAGCAGTTTACAAAGTGCAATACATGGAGTATAAATATGGTAGATGCAGTGACATCACTGCTTACATCATTAATTTGCATAAGTGTCATAACAAACAAAATATATACAAAGATCACATAATCAAGATAATATACAAGTGCCAAAACAATAATGTGTAAGAGGAGGCAGGACATACATACAAGATTATAAGTAGCCTGACAACAAGAGTGTAGTACAGTGTACAAATGAAAACATAATTACTTACAGAGGCGGAGCATTATGGCGGACCAGGCATGTCGGTTAAACAAACGTCAGCCACGCTGTCAAAAAAGACGCGCACGAGCTGGCGTGTGCAGAAGTAAACAGAACACACGAGGAGGCAGCCGGAAATGTCAATCAACGCATGCGCATACAAGACCAGAGCGCCGCACGGACATGCTAAGTGTCGGCGCGTGCGCAGAGAGTCCCGATACGCAGCGTGATTGTGATACATCGCAACACACACCTCCAGGGGCGTAAACGCAGGCGTAAAAGAATGAATGAGAAACCCAAGTGTGGGTATGGATTAAGGGCAAGAATGTAGGCGTGCCAACGAGAATAAGTATGTGAAAGATTTTATTGGGCAAAAAACCATAGTCAAATAAGTGGGCATGCATGCAAAGATATGATAAAAAATGGCAACATATAAAGGCATAACCAAGGTGGGTCTCAGATGCTCAATGCACACATACTCTAAGACACCGCAATCTGGAACCCCCTAGGATAATATGACTGGCACTGTAGTTGCCAGTAGTGTTGAGCGGCATAGGCCATATTCGAATTCGCGAATATTCGCGAATATATGGACGAATATTCGTCATATATTCGCGAATATTCGCATATTCGTTATAGTCTCGTTTTATTTTCGCATATGCGAAAATTCGCGTATACGAAAATTAACATATGTGAATATTAGCATATACAAAATTAGCATACGCGTAAATTCGCATATGCGACAATTAGCATATGCAAATTTTCGCATATGCAAATTTTCGCACGCCAGTCTCACACAGTAGTATTAGAGCCTTCTTTACACCACACAAGCTGGAAGCAGAGAGGGATGATCACTGTGATGTGTACTGTGAAGAAAAAAAAACAAAACGAATATTCGTAATTACGTATATATAGCGCAATATTCGCAAAATTTGCGAATTCGCGAATATGCGATATTCGCGAATAATATTCGAATTGCGAATATTCGTGAGCAACACTAGTTGCCAGTGGCAGTCAGTTAGCAGCCCAACTGAAATACCCAACGGGCGAGACAGTTGGGCATGCAATTAAATCCATAATTGGGGGTGGCAACTTCAGCCTGAACCAGAAGTGTCACATTCATGGAGTCCATTCACACCGACCCATTGCTAGTGGTGATCACCTGCAAAGTAAACAGCAAAAAAGTTGAAATTTATCTGCCGTCATAGCATGCCCACTCGATCATGTTACTATATGTACACAAAAGGAATATGATGCTAATAAGATTCCGGCCAATCCTCGGTGCTGTAAACCAACAGATATAAAGAAATAGATGTATCTAAACATGTCTGGTCCATCGCAGCGCCTCTGAAATTAAAAGAAAAAACAAATATATTAGGAGCAAAAAAGTGATAATATTAAAAACAATTATTGTACAAAATTTTTTATAAAAGATTCTTAGAGAAAATATAATACACAATGTAAATCTCAGCAATACAGATCGGACAATCTACAAGCTAAAAGCCAAGCGGGGTAAACACATCAGAAAATATTCATAATAGGAAACTCAGCATTAAGGCCATATGGTTTAAGGGTTTTAAGATCAAAAATCCAACGTAACTCGCAGCCATGTAAAGCCGCGGCACGGTTTCCACCTCTCTTAAGAGGCGGAATGTGATCAATAATTGCAAATTTAAGGTCGCGTTCGGAATGGCCAGCATCAATAAAATGTTTTGAAACGGGGAGATCAAGTCTACCTTTTCTTATCGTGTACCGATGTTGATTGAAACGGACACAGAACTCACTAGTTGTCTCACCCACGTATAACAGATTGCATGGGCACACCAAAATACAAATAACAAATCTAGAGGTGCATGTTAAATAGTGTCTGATGTTATAGACTTTACCCGTGCCAGGGTGAGTGAATGAAGCTCCCTTGATCATCTTGCTACAGTTAATACAATTACAACAGGGAAAACACCCCTTGTTTTTGACAGTTAAATAGCGTTGACCAGAGGACTTGATGGAACAATCCGTCTTTACTAGTTTGTCACGTAGGTTAGGGGCACGTCTATAGGACATCAAGGGTGGTTGAGCAAATTCTGAAATATCTGGAAAGGCAGAATGTAAAAGATGCCAATGTTGTTTAATGATACGTGTGATGGCAGGGGATTGATCATTGAATTGTGATACAAATGCCATCCTCTTGGTGTGTGACTTCACACATGATTTAGAAAGTAGATCTTGTCTAGCCGTGGCAAGTACCTTGTCCTTGCAACGGGAGACAAGTGAACGTGGATATCCCTTCTTAGAGAAGTTAGAGGCCATGGTATCAAGAGTATTAGAAATTTGAGAGTTATCACTCACAATACGCCTGGCGCGGAGCATCTGGCTCTGCGGAAGCGATTGGATCATAGGTCGTGGATGCCTGCTAGTATAATGTAGCAAAGAGTTACAGTCAGTTGGTTTGGTAAATAGACTAGTAGAGAGCTTATTGTCAGAGATAGAGATAAAGTGTCTAAGAGAGTGTCTAAGATAGAGATAAAGTGTCAGAGATAAAGTGTCTAAAAACTGAACCGATGAATGGGAGTGACTAAGTGTAAACTTAATGTGCGGATTAATATTATTGAGAAAACTGTGGAACTGAAGAAGGTTGCACGAAAATGCCCGTGTTTATTCTTGGAATGACCTCTCCCATAGATGGTCTAAAAGAATTAGAGACTTTAGAAACAGTGATCAAGCACCATCTTCATCTACTTCTCAACATAATTCTGCTGCACCTGTTAACGGACTGCAACATGACCAGTCTTTTTTGGAACAACGTCCACCAAACGACCCACCCGACGGGGAGGGAAACGTCACTGGAGGGGCCGTAAGAACACAGGGGGCGAAAACCCAAGGCCAACCCTCCAAAAGTCACTTACAAGAAAAATCGAACGTGGTAAATATCTCACTTGTCTCCCGTTGCAAGGACAAGGTACTTGCCACGGCTAGACAAGATCTACTTTCTAAATCATGTGTGAAGTCACACACCAAGAGGATGGCATTTGTATCACAATTCAATGATCAATCCCCTGCCATCACACGTATCATTAAACAACATTGGCATCTTTTACATTCTGCCTTTCCAGATATTTCAGAATTTGCTCAACCACCCTTGATGTCCTATAGACGTGCCCCTAACCTACGTGACAAACTAGTAAAGATGGATTGTTCCATCAAGTCCTCTGGTCAACGCTATTTAACTGTCAAAAACAAGGGGTGTTTTCCCTGTTGTAATTGTATTAACTGTAGCAAGATGATCAAGGGAGCTTCATTCACTCACCCTGGCACGGGTAAAGTCTATAACATCAGACACTATTTAACATGCACCTCTAGTTTTGTTATTTATATTTTGGTGTGCCCATGCAATCTGTTATACGTGGGTGAGACAACTAGTGAGTTTCGTGTCCGTTTCAATCAACATCGGTACACGATAAGAAAAGGTAGACTTGATCTCCCCGTTTCAAAACATTTTATTGATGCTGGCCATTCCGAACGCGACCTTAAATTTGCAATTATTGATCACATTCCGCCTCTTAAGAGAGGTGGAAACCGTGCCGCGGCTTTACATGGCTGCGAGTTACGTTGGATTTTTGATCTTAAAACCCTTAAACCATATGGCCTTAATGCTGAGTTTCCGATTATGAATATTTGCTGATGTGTTTACCCCGCTTGGCTTTTAGCTTGTAGATTGTCCGATCTGTATTGCTGAGATTTACATTGTGTATTATATTTTCTCTAAGAATCTTTTATAAAAATTTTTGTACAATAATTGTTTTTAATATTATCACTTTTTTGCTCCTAATATATTTGTTTTTTCTTTTAATTTCAGAGGCGCTGCGACGGACCAGACATGTTTAGATACATCTATTTCTTTATATCTGTTGGTTTACAGCACCGAGGATTGGCCGGAATCTTATTAGCATCATATTCCTTTTGTGTACATATAGTAACATGATCGAGTGGGCATGCTATGACGGCAGATAAATTTCAACTTTTTTGCTGTTTACTTTGCAGGTGATCACCACTAGCAATGGGTCGGTGTGAATGGACTCCATGAATGTGACACTTCTGGTTCAGGCTGAAGTTGCCACCCCCAATTATGGATTTAATTGCATGCCCAACTGTCTCGCCCGTTGGGTATTTCAGTTGGGCTGCTAACTGACTGCCACTGGCAACTACAGTGCCAGTCATATTATCCTAGGGGGTTCCAGATTGCAGTGTCTTAGAGTATGTGTGCATTGAGCATTGTTACGCCGAGCGCTCCGGGTCCCCGCTCCTCCCCGGAGCGCTCGCTACACTCTCCTCACTGCAGCGCTCCGGTCAGATCCACTGACCCGGGGCGCTGCGATACCGCCTCCAGCCGGGATGCGATTCGCGATGCGGGTAGCGCCCGCTCGCGATGCGCACCCCGGCTCCCGTACCTGACTCGCTCTCCGTCGGTCCTGTCCCGGCGCGCGGCCCCGCTCCTTAGGGCGCGCGCGCGCCGGGTCTTTGCGATTTAAAGGGCCACTGCGCCGCTGATTGGCGCAGTGGTTCCAATTAGTCTGATCACCTGTGCACTTCCCTATATCACCTCACTTCCCCTGCACTTCCTTGCCGGATCTTGTTGCCATCGTGCCAGTGAAAGCGTTTCCTTGTGTGTTCCTAGCCTGTGTTCCAGACCTCCTGCCGTTGCCCCTGACTACGATCCTTGCTGCCTGCCCCGACCTTCTGCTACGTCCGACCTTGCTTCTGTCTACTCCCTTGTACCGCGCCTATCTTCAGCAGCCAGAGAGGTGAGCCGTTGCTAGTGGATACGACCTGGTCACTACCGCCGCAGCAAGACCATCCCGCTTTGCGGCGGGCTCTGGTGAAAACCAGTAGTGACTTAGAACCGATCCACTAGCACGGTCCACGCCAACGCCTCGGAATCCTCAAATGGGGTCACTCCTCCCATCTCGCAGGTCATGTGGGCATCAAGAAATCTGTGCAACTCATCTCTCGCTTCTATTGGTGGCCGACTCTGGAGACGGATGTTGTGGACTTTGTGCGAGCCTGCACTATCTGTGCCCGGGATAAGACTCCTCGCCAGAAGCCCGCTGGTTTTCTTCATCCCCTGCCTGTCCCCGAACAGCCTTGGTCTCTGATTGGTATGGATTTTATTACTGATTTACCCCCTTCCCGTGGCAACACTGTTATTTGGGTGGTCGTTGATCGATTCTCCAAAATGGCACATTTCATCCCTCTTCCTGGTCTTCCTTCAGCGCCTCAGTTGGCTAAACAATTTTTTGTACACATTTTTCGTCTTCACGGGTTGCCTACGCAGATCGTCTCGGATAGAGGCGTCCAATTCGTGTCTAAATTCTGGAGGGCTCTCTGTAAACAACTCAAGATTAAATTAAATTTTTCTTCTGCATATCATCCTCAATCCAATGGACAAGTAGAAAGAATTAACCAGGTCTTGGGTGATTATTTACGACATTTTGTTTCCTCCCGCCAGGATGACTGGGCAGATCTCCTTCCATGGGCCGAATTCTCGTATAACTTCAGAGTCTCTGAATCTTCCTCCAAATCCCCATTTTTCGTGGTGTACGGCCGTCACCCTCTTCCCCCCCTCCCTACCCCCTTGCCCTCTGGTCTGCCCGCTGTGGATGAAATTTCTCGTGACCTTTCCATCATATGGAGAGAGACCCAAAATTCTCTCTTACAGGCTTCATCACGCATGAAGAAGTTCGCGGATAAGAAAAGAAGAGCTCCTCCCATTTTTTCCCCTGGAGACAAGGTATGGCTCTCCGCTAAATATGTCCGCTTCCGTGTCCCTAGCTACAAGTTGGGACCACGCTATCTTGGTCCTTTCAAAATTTTGTGCCAGATTAATCCTGTCTCTTACAAACTTCTTCTTCCTCCTTCTCTTCGTATTCCTAATGCCTTTCACGTTTCTCTTCTTAAACCACTCATCATCAACCGTTTCTCTCCCAAATCTGTTCCTCCCACTCCTGTTTCCGGCTCCTCGGACATCTTCTCCGTCAAAGAGATTCTGGCATCCAAAAAGGTCACAGGGAAAACCTTTTTTTTAGTGGATTGGGAGGGTTGTGGTCCAGAAGAGAGATCCTGGGAACCTGAGGACAATATCCTAGACAAAAGTCTGCTCCTCAGGTTCTCAGGCTCTAAGAAGAGGGGGAGACCCAAGGGGGGGGGTACTGTTACGCCGAGCGCTCCGGGTCCCCGCTCCTCCCCGGAGCGCTCGCTACACTCTCCTCACTGCAGCGCTCCGGTCAGATCCACTGACCCGGGGCGCTGCGATACCGCCTCCAGCCGGGATGCGATTCGCGATGCGGGTAGCGCCCGCTCGCGATGCGCACCCCGACTCCCGTACCTGACTCGCTCTCCGTCGGTCCTGTCCCGGCGCGCGCGGCCCCGCTCCTTAGGGCGCGCGCGCGCCGGGTCTTTGCGATTTAAAGGGCCACTGCGCCGCTGATTGGCGCAGTGGTTCCAATTAGTCTGATCACCTGTGCACTTCCCTATATCACCTCACTTCCCCTGCACTTCCTTGCCGGATCTTGTTGCCATCGTGCCAGTGAAAGCGTTTCCTTGTGTGTTCCTAGCCTGTGTTCCAGACCTCCTGCCGTTGCCCCTGACTACGATCCTTGCTGCCTGCCCCGACCTTCTGCTACGTCCGACCTTGCTTCTGTCTACTCCCTTGTACCGCGCCTATCTTCAGCAGCCAGAGAGGTGAGCCGTTGCTAGTGGATACGACCTGGTCACTACCGCCGCAGCAAGACCATCCCGCTTTGCGGCGGGCTCTGGTGAAAACCAGTAGTGACTTAGAACCGATCCACTAGCACGGTCCACGCCAACGCCTCGGAATCCTCAAATGGGGTCACTCCTCCCATCTCGCAGGTCATGTGGGCATCAAGAAATCTGTGCAACTCATCTCTCGCTTCTATTGGTGGCCGACTCTGGAGACGGATGTTGTGGACTTTGTGCGAGCCTGCACTATCTGTGCCCGGGATAAGACTCCTCGCCAGAAGCCCGCTGGTTTTCTTCATCCCCTGCCTGTCCCCGAACAGCCTTGGTCTCTGATTGGTATGGATTTTATTACTGATTTACCCCCTTCCCGTGGCAACACTGTTATTTGGGTGGTCGTTGATCGATTCTCCAAAATGGCACATTTCATCCCTCTTCCTGGTCTTCCTTCAGCGCCTCAGTTGGCTAAACAATTTTTTGTACACATTTTTCGTCTTCACGGGTTGCCTACGCAGATCGTCTCGGATAGAGGCGTCCAATTCGTGTCTAAATTCTGGAGGGCTCTCTGTAAACAACTCAAGATTAAATTAAATTTTTCTTCTGCATATCATCCTCAATCCAATGGACAAGTAGAAAGAATTAACCAGGTCTTGGGTGATTATTTACGACATTTTGTTTCCTCCCGCCAGGATGACTGGGCAGATCTCCTTCCATGGGCCGAATTCTCGTATAACTTCAGAGTCTCTGAATCTTCCTCCAAATCCCCATTTTTCGTGGTGTACGGCCGTCACCCTCTTCCCCCCCTCCCTACCCCCTTGCCCTCTGGTCTGCCCGCTGTGGATGAAATTTCTCGTGACCTTTCCATCATATGGAGAGAGACCCAAAATTCTCTCTTACAGGCTTCATCACGCATGAAGAAGTTCGCGGATAAGAAAAGAAGAGCTCCTCCCATTTTTTCCCCTGGAGACAAGGTATGGCTCTCCGCTAAATATGTCCGCTTCCGTGTCCCTAGCTACAAGTTGGGACCACGCTATCTTGGTCCTTTCAAAATTTTGTGCCAGATTAATCCTGTCTCTTACAAACTTCTTCTTCCTCCTTCTCTTCGTATTCCTAATGCCTTTCACGTTTCTCTTCTTAAACCACTCATCATCAACCGTTTCTCTCCCAAATCTGTTCCTCCCACTCCTGTTTCCGGCTCCTCGGACATCTTCTCCGTCAAAGAGATTCTGGCATCCAAAAAGGTCAGAGGGAAAACCTTTTTTTTAGTGGATTGGGAGGGTTGTGGTCCAGAAGAGAGATCCTGGGAACCTGAGGACAATATCCTAGACAAAAGTCTGCTCCTCAGGTTCTCAGGCTCTAAGAAGAGGGGGAGACCCAAGGGGGGGGGGTACTGTTACGCCGAGCGCTCCGGGTCCCCGCTCCTCCCCGGAGCGCTCGCTACACTCTCCTCACTGCAGCGCTCCGGTCAGATCCACTGACCCGGGGCGCTGCGATACCGCCTCCAGCCGGGATGCGATTCGCGATGCGGGTAGCGCCCGCTCGCGATGCGCACCCCGGCTCCCGTACCTGACTCGCTCTCCGTCGGTCCTGTCCCGGCGCGCGCGGCCCCGCTCCTTAGGGCGCGCGCGCGCCGGGTCTTTGCGATTTAAAGGGCCACTGCGCCGCTGATTGGCGCAGTGGTTCCAATTAGTCTGATCACCTGTGCACTTCCCTATATCACCTCACTTCCCCTGCACTTCCTTGCCGGATCTTGTTGCCATCGTGCCAGTGAAAGCGTTTCCTTGTGTGTTCCTAGCCTGTGTTCCAGACCTCCTACCGTTGCCCCTGACTACGATCCTTGCTGCCTGCCCCGACCTTCTGCTACGTCCGACCTTGCTTCTGTCTACTCCCTTGTACCGCGCCTATCTTCAGCAGCCAGAGAGGTGAGCCGTTGCTAGTGGATACGACCTGGTCACTACCGCCGCAGCAAGACCATCCCGCTTTGCGGCGGGCTCTGGTGAAAACCAGTAGTGACTTAGAACCGATCCACTAGCACGGTCCACGCCAATCCCTCTCCGGCACAGAGGATCCACTATCTGCCAGCCGGCATCGTGACAAGCATCTGAGACCCACCTTGGTTATGCCTTTATATGTTGCCGTTTTTTATCATATCTTTGCATGCATGTCCACTTATTTGACTATGGTTTTTTGCCCAATAAAATCTTTCACATACTTATTCTCGTAGGCACGCCTACATTCTTGCCCTTAATCCATACCCACACTTGGGTTTCTCATTCATTCTTTTACGCCTGCGCACACACCCCTGGAGGTGTGTGTTGCGATGTATCACAATCACGCTGCGTATCGGGACTCTCTGCGCACACGCCGACACTTAGCATGTCCGTGCGGCGCTCTGGTCTTGTATGCGACATTTCTGGCTGCCTCCTCGTGTGTTCTGTTTACTTCCGCACACGCCAGCTCGCGCGCGTCTTTTTTGACAGCGCGGCTGACGTTTGTTTAACCGACATGCCTGGTCCGCCATAATGCTCCGCCTCTGTAAGTAATTATGTTTTCATTTGTACACTGTACTACACTCTTGTTGTCAGGCTACTTATAATCTTGTATGTATGTCCTGCCTCCTCTTACACATTATTGTTTTGGCACTTGTATATTATCTTGATTATGTGATCTTTGTATATATTTTGTTTGTTATGACACTTATGCAAATTAATGATGTAAGCAGTGATGTCACTGCATCTACCATATTTATACTCCATGTATTGCACTTTGTAAGCTGCTTGAAAAAGTCTGCATGCCAGCAGCCGAAACGTTGCTCTGTGCACCTTGATGGAATAAACTACCTTCACAGTTTTTTCACCTATACCCTGGAGTGCTGCAGTATTCTTTGTGTTTTTATATATATATATATATTTTTTTTTATTTTTTTTTCATTTTTTTTTATAACAGAAAAAAAAAATCTGAAGCTGCACTACAGGGAGACTGTAGTTGCAGACTTTGACCTGTAGGGGGAGCTGTTATAACAGCTAAACAGCAAACGCTGGACTTTTTTTTTTATGTTCTTCACTACACGGAAGAACACAGGAAGGGGAACAAGCTGCCGGAGCTCCACAGGCAGGACGGGGGACTCCGGTAGGACACTGGGGGCTACTGGGGGATACTGGAGCACACTGAAGGACACTTTTATTACTTTATAACTAAGATAACACCGCTCTGCTCAACAAGGGGAAACAGAATGAAGCTGAGCAGAGCGGTGTTTAGTATTTACATTAGGGGGTTTGGCTGCGATTGGTGCAGTCCCTTCAGTTCAGCCAATCACAGCCGGACCGCAACAGAAACTTGTAATGTAAACATCGGTGGTGATTGGTGCTGTGATTTACAGCACCTAACACCACCGATGATCCCTGTTACCGGGCAGGGTAACAGGATTTTCCACGCGAAATGCTGCCATCAGCTTGTCAGATTTGACTAGCTGATGGCAGCGATCGTGGTGAGGGGGGGGGGGGGGGGGTGGCGAAACCCCCCTGGGTTCCGAGGTTAGGTGGCTGGCTATCAGTGATAGCCACCATCTTACCGGGACCAGAGTGGTGCCGCAAATAGCGGCGGGTATCCTCATGACGTACAGGTATGTCATAGGTCGGGAACACCTTCCCAGTCATGACGTACCTGTATGTCATATGTCGGGAAGGGGTTAAATAAAGACTTTAACCCTTTTAACCCTGCATGGGAAAGCATATATTTAACTCCTTAAAGGGGTACTCAGCTGAAAGCATCTTATCCCCTATCCAAAGGATAGGAAATAATATGTTAGATCACAGGGGTCCCGCCTCTGAGGACCGCTGCAATCCCCAGGCCAGCAGCAGTGGTGGCCGGAACACAGAAGCTTGCAGCTAGTACATAGTCATCATGCCTCCTTCTATAGACATTAATGGAGGGGGCATGGCTGCTGGCATCGCCAGTCATCGGGCATGGAGCGGCGTTCGTTCTGTGCACTAAATGACAGGGGTGATGCAGTGGAGATCGCAGCAGTCCCCAACGGCAGGACCCCCACGATCTAGCATCTTATCCCCTATCCTTTGCATAGGGGATAAGATGTTTTTAGCGGAGTACCCCTTTAAGGACATTTTTTTTTGCACTTTTGTTTTTTTCTCCTTTAATTTTACACCATATGAGGGCTTGTTTTTTGTGCCACCAATTGAACTTTGTAATGACATCACTCATTTTGCCACAAAATCTACGGTACCATTTTGCAAATTTTGGTGGCTTCTGTTTTTACACAGTGCACTTTTCAGTAAAAATTACATGTTATCCTTATTCAGTGGGTTAAAAGACCATAATGATACCTGATTTATATAGATTTTGTTTATTTTACTACTTTTAATAAGTTAGAACTTTTTAGATGAAAATCAGTATGCTTAAAATTGTCCTATTCTGACCCCTATAACTTTTTCCTTATACAGGGATTATTTTTTGTGCCGTGATTTATTTGTACCAGTTTATTGGTACCATTTTGATTCGATGGGACTTTTTGATCGCTTTTTATAAACAATTTTCTGGTATATGAAGTGACCAAAAATATGCAATTCTGGCCTTTTTTTTTGTTGCAATTTAATTTACGTTATGTATTAATAGTTCAGATATTTCCTCATGCGGCGATACCACATATGTTCATGTTTTATTTTTTTTACATAATTTTATTTAAAAAATGGGAAAAGGGGATGATTCAAACTTTTATTAGGGAAGGTGCTTTTTTACACTTTTTTTTTTTTAGTTCCCATAGGAGACTGTTACATGTAATCTTTAGATTGCAGACACTGACTGTGCCATAGCACAGCATTAATCCGTGTTATTAATGAGGCTGCCTGCACTATTGGAGCACCGATCGGATGGCAAAAAGACAGGTAAGGGCTCTCCTGCCATCCTCTTAACTTAATCGGGACCCCGTGATTTCATTGTGGTAGTCCCGGTCATCCCACTAAGTTAACTGGGATGAGTTTTTTCCCGTTTTAGACACCGCAAACCACTTTGATTGCGGCATCTAAAGGGTTAATGCTGGACATCGGCCTGATCAGTTTTGTCTGCCATTAGCTGTGGTTCCCAGCTGCTCATAACATCAGGGACCCACTGTGTATGAAGCATGCTCAGCTTCCCTTACGTCCTAACCAGTGGCACAGATGGGGTATTCCGCCCCCCGTGGACTGGTTAGGACCGGTGGAAATTTATTGACAACCTAAGAAATCAAAGCAATAGACCCTCCCACCCCCCTATAAGTAGGGGGAAAGAACCCCACCCCATTGGGTTTTTTTCTGTCCTCCGGACAGAGGTTAGACTGGTGGTGGGGTCCTGTACTGAGCTTCGCTCCAGGACCCCCTTTATGTTTGACAGCCTGGGGCTTAGGGTTTTTTCCTAGCCTCTTTTTCTCTTTTGGGCATACATTTTTCTGCCTACCTTATTCCGGTTCTGAGCGCCGCATTTCTTCTGTGACGGCCTCCCGTCACTATCAGTGTGGCGCTTGGCTTAATAACGCCATCTCTCCTTCCCCAGTTCGCATTCCCTGCGCACGTCGCTACGGGGAGGAGGAGGAGTTTTCAAGTTGGTGGTGCATCTGGATGGCACCTGTGGGTTCTATGTAGTGACAACAAGTGGGGCCTATAATCTGGAACATTCCCCCTTGAGCAGCTGTAAGGTAATCAAGAACTATTGTGTGCTGGTTAGTCACTATCATCAGCTGATTTTGTACAGACACAGAGGTGTTAGTGATTTCCAGAATGTCATATATTTGGTCGTCAAGGTAGTCAGTGGCCTCAACTAACTTGTCCCACATTTGCATCATCATGGGGTATACAAAGAGAGTGCTCAAGAGTTTATTGGCTGTTCCCATTTGAACTACGTGTGGTCTTCCATTTTCTCTTTCCTTGTTGTCTGCTGCTCTCTGGTATAGCATGTGACTGTTCTTATGTCAACATCTTTGTTGGGTATCACAAAAGTCGAGGGAGTGAGTCTGGCTAGGGTGCATGTACCATTAACCCCTACTGGCAACCACTTGTAGGCCCCCCTTCCACATATCCAATATGTGTCTCTTGGGAGTTCCCAATATGAGGAATGTTGATTTATCAGTTTATTAACTATGTCAATCAGTCTTGAGGCGTTAGTCATGTAGCACCATCCGGGTTTCTGTCCTAATGTACCACAGTAACCTAGATCTGGGTTATTACATGTCGGATTATAGGGCTAGTAATATGAAGATTCACTACATTTTTGATGTCCTGTTATGACACTCTTCTCCGGTACCTTGAGGAAAAAGTGTATTATTCATCCAGTTTTTGTCATGTAAGCACCTCTCTATTTGACTAGGCTTAAATGTATCAGTACTTACAGATGTTCTTCTAAAACTGACTTTTATCCCCTGTGTGGGTATTCGTCCTAGGTCTAGTATTTGTGTGACTTCACGTGCTACCCAAGAGCCCCCCTTTAAGGTCAGTATCTGCTGTGGTCCTTGTCCAAAACTGCTCAGGTTTCCCTGCCACCAGGGTTGCCCAATCCACCCCACTATTGGAATCCCCACTGAAGTGTTCCAATGTTTTGTGTACCGTGTCTTGTTGCTTGCTAATGTGTCGAAGCAATCCCCCTGGAACATCTCATGTGGCGGTACAGGGATAGCAAACGATGGTTAGCACTGCTGCCTTGCAGTGCTGGGGACTTGGGTTCAAATCCCACTAAGGACAACAATAAATAAAGCATTATTATAATAACGTCAGCAGAGAAAACTGTGCTCGTGATGTCATCAGAGAGCATTCCAAAAAGAAAATAATTTCCTCTGTAGTATTCAGCAGCTAATAAGTACAGAAAGGATTAAGATTTTTTTAATAGAAGTAATTTACAAATATGTTTAACTTTCTGCCACCAGTTGGTTTAAAAGAAAAAAGGTTTTCACCAGAGTACCCCTTTAAAAGGCTCTCCAGGCCTTTACCTGTGATGCATGACAATTCTGTATTAGACATTAGCTAACTCATACTAGCCGTCCGGTCCTAGGTAGCTTATTGGGGAAACCCGTAGGTGTCTTTCCCTCGTTGCCGTCCTCCTAGGCGACTAATATGCTAAAAGGGCTCACCTGGCCTTTTCACCGTCATCCACATCACTCTTATAGGGTCAGTGTCCGTCTAGATGTGTTTTACCACATCTTATTGCCTCCAGACTACACGGGCTTATCACACGAATCCTGTCCTGGACTTATGATTTATTCCAGGCTCATGCTAGCAACCAGATAATGGTTTATGTGATAATACGGGATTTAAGCATAATCTGTGACCCCGTTAGGCGCTTTCACAGATCAGTTCAGCAATACCCTCATAAAATCACATACCATCCTCTCTTGGCTCATACATTCATTCCATGTCTCCTTGCGGAGTAACAGTGTATTTATCCAACCGACAGAAGGTATATTGGTTCTTTGTCTATTCAAAATAGACCCACTATCACAGGAGTTTAGCTATTCTAAAACCCAGTCTTAGTGCAGGACCCACAGTCACAGATCTCAGGAGGGCACAGATATAAGAAAATAAAGCTTTTCTTACCTGGCCAGGTGATTTTAATCTGTGGTCTCCAGAGGCCCGAGCCGTAGTGTTCCCGCACTGTAGCTGAGATGCTCCTTGTGATTCGGCAGCGGGTCCCTGTGAGTTTGAGCGCCAAATAATGTTAGGTTCGACCCCAAAGGCCGAGACATCTTCTGTCGGCGGATGCCCAATTAGTGTGTGGAAGGCTTGTAAGGGGCTGCAGTCACCCTACTTTCCTTTCACACCACCCTACCACTCAAATGAAGACACAGACACGAGTGTTGTATCTAGCTGAGGGCAGTACTGGTCTGGACACTCTTTTTAAGTGTATTTTCTTATATAGCCCATTTTCAATAAGGCGTGCACAGTAAACTCTACATTGTAAAAAAAACACAGGAAACTATAAATCTTTTGCATAGTCAGAAGAAAGTTAGATACAAAATATACATTGCTAAAGCTGAAATATAATGAACCATTGTTTCAAGGACGCATCTGGGGTAGAAAAAGATAACAGTGTCTGCATCCTTGAAAATAAGAAGTTCAGGAGTTATGCAGAAAAAACAAGAAAGATAGAATACAGTCACTTAGACCGAGAATATCAAGTCTTTGAACACAAAATGGATTCTCCTCTACCCAATTCCATCACAGACCCAGCAAGAACCCACTATCCAGGACATGGTGGTCTGGGTCAAAGATTTCGTGTCCTCCAACATGAACACCATGGGAGCTTCCATTGACGAATTAAAGCAGATGATGTCCGCTAAGTGTTCAAGACCATCTTCGCCTCCAAGATCAATGGAAGTGTCTGGGGATGCAGCCCGTGATGACTCCCAGTCCTCTTCATCTGAGGAAGAAGACAAGTTCCAGTACTTCTTCTTTCCGGAGAAAACACAGTGGCTGCTGAGGTCTATCAGGTCGGGGGACCGTGATGCTGAAGGGGGTGAAGCCTCTACATCCACCTCTAAGGGGCCTAGGGCCTTTAAAGCGGATGAGTCCCTGCTGTCTTTAATGAAGACAGAATTGAAAAAGCCGGAGAAGGGTCCCGTGCTTACCAAGCGCTTTAAGAGCATGTTCCCTATGCAGGAAGACCAGGTATCTTCCTGGGGACCTGTGCCCAAGGTGGATTTGGCCATCTCCAAATTATCCAAACGGACCTTGGTACCATCTGATGATGGCTCTAGCCTCCAGGATGCCATGGACCGTAAGGCCTCTTCTGAGATGGCTAAATTTCTGAGAAATAGATTTTCTAAGATTCTGTCTGTCCTAGACCAGGGGGTCTCTAGGGATGACATTTTGGCTTCTTGTAAGACGGCTAGTTTAGCCATCGATTTCCTCTGTGATGCCGCCCCTCAACAGCTTAAGTTGGCCGCTAAAACTATGGCCCTTTCCTCTGCGGGGCATCGCCCCTTGTGGTTGAAGCCATGGAGGTCTGATACCTCCTCTAAGCACACTTTGCGTGCCATGACATACGAGCCTGGCATTCTTTTTGGGACTGAGCTCGACCGCATTATGGAGAGACTGTCTGATCGGAAAGGGAAATCCCTTCCTCAGCAGTCCTTTCGTGGTAGAGGTAAAAGGTATGGAGCCAGATCTGGCTCCCAAGCCAGACCCCAAAAAGATTGGGGGTCCCAAAAGCAAAGGGGCGGTAGACGCCCCAGGGGTTCCAGGGGTGGAAGATCCTCGGCTCCCTGACTACGGGTCTCCTCGAGGCTCTTGGATTCCAGCCAGTGCTCCCATTCTATCCCCACCTCCCTTTCCATCTCTTCCTGTAGGTGCACGTCTCCACCATTTCTTAGAGGCTTGGAGGACCCATATCCAAGATCCCTGGGTCCTTCGAATTATTTCGGAAGGGTACAAGGTGGATCTGGAGGATAACCCTCCAGACAAATTTGTAAGAACCAGACTTCTACCTTCCAACAAAGGATTTTGGAAGCCTATATTCTGGAATATCTCCAGAAGGGTGCCTTAGAGGAAGTTCCTTCTCAAGAGCCGGGATGCGGGCATCTATTCTCCAGTGTTTCTGGTTCCCAGAGCCACAGGAGATTTGAGGATGATCACAGTCTTAAGGTTCTTCAACCAGTCTATCAGATTAAAGCATTTCCGAATGGAAACAATTCAGTCAGTTATCAATCTTCTTATGCCAGGGGACTTCCTGGCAACCTTGGACCTCAAGGATGATTATCTTCATATCCCCATCCATCCTGGGTCCAGAAGATTCTTAAGGATCGCTGTGCAAATTCAGGGAGTTCTAAGACACTATCAGTTTGTCGCCCTCCCATTCGGGATCTCTTCGGCACCTCATACCTTTACTAAGCTTGTAGTTTCTGTGGTAGCCACTCTAAGACTTCAGGGACTGTGTATAGTCCCTTACCTAGACTACTGGCTTCTCAAAGCCTCCTCCCAAGTGATCCTTTTCCAACATATTCAGACCGCTGTGTCCTTTCTCCATCAAATAGGCTGGATAATCAATTGGAACAAATCCAATCTCCAACCAGCCACATCCGTGAGATTCCTAGGTTTTATGATAGATTCCGTAGCGGAGACTATTCATCTAACTCCCGAAAGGAAGCTACGGATACAGGTCCCTTACCTAGACTACTGGCTTCTCAAAGCCTCCTCCCAAGCAATCCTTTCCCAACATATTCAGACCGCTGTGTCCTTTCTCCATCAACTAGGCTGGATAATCAATTGGAACAAATCCAATCTCCAACCAGCCACATCCGTGAGATTCCTAGGTTTCATGATAGATTCCGTAGCGGAGACTATTCATCTAACTCCCGAAAGGAAGCTACGGATACAGGACACAGCCCGATCTCTCTTAGTTCCCAAGCGGGTAACTCTCGGTTATCTAATGAAAATGTTGGCACTAATGTCGGCAACCGCGGAAGCGGTGTCCTGGGCTTTGTGGCACCTACGTCCGCTTCAATCGGAAGTACTAGCCAAGTGGGATCACAGTCCAAGGGGACTAAATTCCGTGCACTCCCTGTCTCCTCAAGTCCGGTCCTCTCTACGTTGGTGGGCTCACCTTCAGGACGGAAAATCTTTGATCCAACCTGTTTGGATCATACTTACCACAGACGCGTCCCTTGTAGGTTGGGGAGCACATCTTCTGGACATGACGGTCCGAGAGACTTGGTCCCCTCAGGAGAGGTTATTATCCTCGAATCTCCTAGAGATCCGGGCCATCAGACTAGCCCTCTTTCACTTTGCTCCTCACATTCAGGGCAAGGCTGTGAGAGTCCAGTCAGACAGCATGACTGCTGTCCTATATATCAACAAGCAGGGAGGCATGAAGTCACAAAGTCTCCTGAGAGAGATAGGTGTGTTTCTGGATTGGGCCGAATTGAACCTCACCCACTTATCGGCCGTTCATATGCGGGGTACTCTCAACGTAATAGCAGATCGCCTGAGCAGAGGCCTTCAAACCGGAGAGTGGTCTCTCCATCCAGACATCTTTTATCAGATCACGCTTAGGTGGGGCATGCCAGAGATTGATCTCATGGCAACGAGGTTCAACGCCAAGGTGGACAGATTCTGTTCCCTCTACAGAGAGGACAATCCCTTGGCGGTAGACGCTCTGTCAATCCCTTGGAGGTTCAGGCTGGTCTACATCTTCCCTCCTATTTCCTTGATCCCGAGGGTATTGATGAAAATCAGGCAGGACCAAGCCTCTGTGATAGCCATCATTCCATATTGGCCCAAAAGAGCTTTGTTCACCCAACTCATTCAGATGAGTCAGGGTCAATTTTGGAGGCTTCCCCAGAGCAAGCAATAGTGTCAGGGGACACTCACAGCTGCTCCAACATACAAATGTTCAACCTGACAGCCTCAAGGTTGATCGGTCCCTTCCAGGAGTAGAAGGGCTCTCAGGGTCGGTCATGATTGCACTCCAGATCTGAAGCCACAACTAGATCTTATGGAAGAATATGGAGCACATTTTCATCTTGGTGTCGGCTACGCCAACTGTCTCCAAAGAATCCTACCATTCCTGCTGTTCTGCAATTCCTGCAAGATGGATTAGACAAAGGACTATCTCCTTCCACCCTATGAGTGCAAGTTTCAGCTATCTCGGCTCTCCTCAATAAGTCTCTTTCTCAAGACCCCCTAATTAGAAGGTTCCTGAAAGGAGCCTCTAGAATTAAACCTACAATAATTCGACCCATCCCTGCTTGGGATTTATCGGTCGTGCTCAGGGGGTTATCATCTCCCCCCTTTGAGCCTTTAGAGGAGGTGGATTTAAAATTCCTTACACTTAAGGTTACCTTTTTGTTGGCCATCACTTCTGCAAAACGAGTCCGAGAACTCCAGGCTTTTTCCGCCTTTGAGCCTTATATTCAGTTCCTCCCGGATAGGGTTCTTCTTAAGTTTTTGCCCACTTTTGTTCCCAAAGTGCCAACATTTACTAATATCAACCAGGTTATTTCTTTTCATGTGTTAGTCCCGCTCCATTCCTCAGAAGATACGAGAGGCCTTCACACCCTCGACCTGTCAAGATGTCTCAGGATCTATCTGGATCGATCCAAGGAATTCCATAAGGATGAAAACCTTCTAATCCTTTTTTCTAGTGCCCGTATGGGACACAGGGCTTCCAAACCAACTATTAGTCGCTGGATTAAGGAAGCCATTCGTGAGTCTCATGTTTCCCAGGGTCTGGAGCCCCCTGAATTTGTTAAAGCTCACTCTATTAGAGCAGTAGCTACCTCTTTTGCAGAAAGAAGCTCGATTCCTTTGGAACTCATCTGTAAATCTGCCTCTTGGAGTTCTCACTCCACTTTCATCTCTCACTATAGAGTAGATTCCAGAATAGCTAGCTATTCCTCATTTGGGCGGTCGGTATTATCCTCCTCCAGACATGAGTGCCCTTCCATGGGGGTATCTACTTGCTAAATCCCCATCTGTGCCACTGGTTAGGACGTACGGGAATCGTTAATTTCTAACGATAATTTGTTTTCCCTTAGTCCTAACAGTGGCACAACAATCCCTCCCTTACTGACAATTATTTTCTTCTTCTACTTGTAATTACACAAAGGGGTGGGGTTCTTTCCCCCTACTTATAGGGGTGGGGGGTGGGAGGGTCTATTGCTTTGATTTCTTAGGTTGTCAATAAATTTCCACCGGTCCTAACCAGTCCAGGGGGGGCAGATTACCCCATCTGTGCCACTGTTAGGACTAAGGGAAAACAAATTATCGTTAGAAATTTACGATTCTGAGCTTCATATAACAGGAGCAGGACTAGGGCATGCCAGCATTAGCCAATGAGGAGACAGACAAGTCTACCAGCATCAGCCTCCTCATTGATTGATGAGGCTGAGCTATCTGGCGCCAACACACATGGGGGCCACATGATACTATATTGCCCAGGGGCCCCATGATTTGCCAGTCCACCCCTGATATGCTATTACTGTCTGCAATGCTTTATTGTTTGACTTTGTTTTTTAATGTGTGCAGAAATGTTAGTGTAGTAAGCATGTCATGTATAGTGTAAGGAGACCTGTACTGTGGTTGTGGTATATAGGAGAAATTGCATTAATTCATTATATGCTGCTTACAAACCTACATTAGGTCACAGTACATTGTATGTATATGACCATTGATTGCTACTGAAGTTACTTTTTAATAAAAAAAAAAAGCTTTTAATAAATAGTATATCCCTAGTCATGTTCTAGTTAGAGTAAAACGCTGACTTTAGGGAAAAGCAACCTCCAAAAGGTGGCGACAGAGAGCTGCTTTACATATTCTTCTTCCCAATAGTGCAGAAAGGACCAAATAAAAGGCAGTTAGAGGTGTTGAATGAGTCAATGGTCTTGGATAGTGTAAGGAATATCAGCTACTCCTAAAGCTCTCAGGGTGCTGAAAGAAAAGCAATATCCCTCAACATTTTTTTCTTGCATGATTTAAAAAAAAAAAAATAATGGGGGGTATTTATCAATTTTGCCTGTTGAAAGTTTCTTTTTGCCCTTTTTTTTTCACTTTGGTTTTCGTGGACATGCACCAAATTTATCATTTCCTGAACCTGTGTGGCCATGTCCAATTCTGGCTCAATGGAGGGGGAAGGTCCCTCAGAGACAACTATGTCGCAGAATAGTATTGCGCAGCCCCAGAGGCATTGCTGCTTTCACAAAAAAAAATTTTATGTATTTTGACGCCTTTACATTTCTGACATTGCTATGTGTGTTTTCCATGTGCAAAATTTCTTGGCGGTGAATTGTGAATTGTGCCAAAAAGCACCCCTAAAGGCGCAAAATTGCGCCAAAGATCGATTGGCGCAAATGATGAATTACTGACCAAAGTCAAAATCACACACAGGACCGTGTGATTTTGAGAAAGTTTAAAAAATGAAAGTGGAGAGAATGTGCCAAACTTTGGCGCAAAAAGATACTGCGCCAAAGGCATGGGCTCTGAAGATAGAGGTGGCTGAAGCCAAAAGGAACATTGCTGGGAGTGCAGGGATCTTTAAAGAAAAACTGTCACACGACAGGTTTAAAGTGATGCAGGCAGGTGCAGAAAGCCATGAAGACAGCAGTGAGGAGGATGATGGAGGAAAGGAAGGTGACGGAGAGTCGGGTGAAGGTAAAGCTGTGGAAAGTGAGGGGGATGTCACACCTAGTGCATGTAACCCCCAGGCCCCCCAAGATAGCTACCCTGTGCCATATCAAGTGGCGCTACCGTCTAGTGATGGTGAGGATAGCGGTGAGGAGGACCTGGCCAGTGGGGGGTTGTTGAAAGCCCTCATACAGCAGGAGTCATCTACCCGATTTGAGGATTTCGCCTACGGTGAGGATCTGGGCAAATATGATTTGGTGATGAAAAGGAAGAAAAAGAAACAAAGTTCAAGAAACCGTGTTCTTTTTGTTTTGTCCTTTCCAGCAGTCTGGGCCAGCTGTGAAGTTGGTCCAGGCTGCTGGGCCCCCCAGACTGCCAGACCGCGTTTCTATATTGGACCAGGTCCAGCGTGGGGGGGGGGGGGTATAGCATGGTGTCAAAGATGGTTGCATACACAATAGATGTAAAGCCCACCCATCCTGTCAGTAGGGAAGGGCAGGATGGGCTCATGGTGGGCAACTCTGGCACTGCAAGACCGCCCCAGAGTGGCGGAGGGTGTGTCTGAGCGCCATAGGCAAGGTACGCTGCCATGTGCTCAGGGGGCGGTTCTCTGAGTGCTGTGGGCATTACCGGTGCTGCGGGGCACTCCCTTGTGAGGCGGGGGAGTGTCCAGGTGCCGGAGGAGAGCATTTGGTCCGAGCGCTGCAGGGCACTCCTCGTTGGGGGGGGGGGGAGTGTCCGGGCGCCTGGATCAGCCGTAGAGCCCGTGCGGTCAGGCAAAGCAAGTGAGAGTGTGGGAGGAGCTGGGTTACGCTAGGAGGGGCAGCCCCAGACTCCAAAAGTTACATCATCCCTGGAGGAGGAGCCCGGCACAGAAGTTATTTCTAAAACCAGCTATACTACTAAGTCCCAGCCAGCCTAGAATTTGTTAGGCAGGATGCTAAGAGTGCAAGATGTGAGAATGATGGGTGTAGTAGTGTTGTGGATGAGAGGAGTGTATGTGGGAGTGGTAGTGGTATGAATGGGAAGTCTAGTATGGATGGAAATAAAGATTATGAGACTAGTGATGTGAATGGTGGTATTAGTGGGTCGGGGTCTGGTTCTGGGTCTGGTCCGGATGCCCCCCGGTAGTGACTGCTCCTAGGGGCTATTCCAATGTCGCAGCTGGGGGTTCGGGGGGGGGGGGGGGTCCATGTCTCTGTCCGGCTCTGGAGGCCACTTGCAACAACGCCTCCTGGAGGCTCTGCGTAGGGGCGACAGGTCGATCCAGGTAGAAGGAAGGGGTGAGGTCGACCTGTCTTTCTGGATAGAGAGGCATGGTTTGGGGGCTTTCTGAGAACGGAATGGAGAGGCAATCTGGTCCCTCCCGACAACCGGGCAGGACAATAACCGTAGGAATGTGATCTGTTTGATTTGGAGGGGAAAGGATGTGTGCCCACCTTGCGCAAAAGTGGTTGAGCTCCTCCATGAGATGGAATTCAGGGCGAGTGACATCTTTGCCCTGATTCACCCCTGAGGTTTGTCCGAGTTTGTTAGTTTTGTTCGGCCAGATGGTCTCGAACTCTTCTGGTCAAACTACGAAGTGGCGAAGAACGAGCCCGGCTGGTGGGATTTTGCCGTAAAGGCGATTTCCCATCAGAACTTGGTCAAGAAAGTGACCGTTTTGACCCGTAACCATTTTAATCCGTCACTTTCTTGTTACGACATCATGACCTGGCTCGGACGGTATGGGGATGTGACGGACATGCCCACGAAAAACCTTGCCTAGAGGATGCCCACATCCGGAGCTCCTCAGGCCACGTGGGTTTCACCTTTCATCGAGATTGCTACATGTCTAGGTTAGACAGGTTTTATTTGAAGGAGGAAGCTGTCTCTTCTACAGTGTCCGTGGTTGAGGTGGAGTTCTTCGATCACTGTATGATTTTGTTTTCCCTGAATGTTTCAGAGACCCCCAGATGGGTAAAGGTTATTGGAAGCTAAATTCGTCCCTCCTGGAGGAAGTGGAGGTAAGACAGTCCTTTGAGGATTTTCTTCAGAGTCAGGTACCTTTACTTGACCTATTTAGTAGTAAGTCAGTGTGGTGGGAGATATTCAAGAAGCGGGTTGTGGAGGTCTTCCGCCAGCTCACGAGCCTCAGGTCCCTGAATTGGTACTGCCTGTATCAGGGTCTGAGGAGGAAACTCGAACTTCTCGTCTCTACTGGAGGTAGCCAAGAAGGAGGTCCTTGCAGATGAGGTGTCAGTTTGATAGGCATGCATCTTTGGTTTTTGAGAGGGATTATGGGAGGTACCACTCGCCCAACCCTTACAGAAACTGCAAGATGTCAGCGAGTAGTATAGTAATTTCAGGACTGATTGATAGTACGGGATCTCTGAATTGTTCCAGATCAGGGATCTTGGAGTTCATCAGATCCTTCTAATCGCACCTCTTGGGGAGGAAGGATCTTGGTCGGGATGTGATATCGGGTTTTCTTGCTGAAACCATTTCTGAGCCAGGGGTAGAACCCTCTCTTGGGGTTTTGGCAGAAGAGATCAGGGAAGAGGAAGTAAGACTGGCGATCGACTTAAGAAGTTGCCAGGTCCAGATGGCTTAACATCTGATCGGTACAGGACCTTTAAGGAATCTTTAGCTCCCCTCTTGACTGAGGTATTCAATGAGTGTCTCTCCTTGGGCACTCTGTGTAAGTCAATGAGGAGGTCAGCCCTGTTTCTTCTCTCAAAGGGTAAAGATCCCAGCCGTATTGAGAATTGGAGGCCCATAGCTCTTCTCAATATGGACAGGAAGCTTCTGGATAGTTTGCACCTTGGCTCCTTTCGAAGGCCCAGCACTGCACTGTTTCATGCCGAAGCACCTTAAGTGCTGTCCTTAGTGTCAGGGAGGCAGTGGAGCGGAGTACTGCAGGTCTCTGGAATGGGTACTTGCTGTCCTTGGATCAGGCCAAAGCATTTAATTAGGTGAACCAAGAGTACCTCTCGTCCGTCCTCCTGAGATATGGTTTACTTGTTAATTGGCTTAAGATCTTGTATGCAGGGGAAGAAAGTTTCCCACTGGTGAAAGGGTGGTCTGGCCACTCTTTTGAGGTGTGGTCCGGAGTCCGTCAGGGTTGTCCTTTGAGCCCACTCTTATGTGTTCACGATCAATCCCTTCCTTAGGAGGGTGAATCGCGGACCATTGGCGGGAGTCAGGATGAGTCTGGCAGAGCCGGCTGTCGCCCAGAGAGTGGTGGTGACGATGTCACAATTTTCGTCTCCGAGAGAGAGGGGAGTTCGATGTGGTGATGTCGGAGGTGGACCGCTACTCGGAGGCATCTGGGTCTAAGATCAACCGGGAGAAGTGTGAGAGTCTTTGGCTTGGAGAGGGGGATCCCACGTATGATCTCCCGGACACCCTTCCAGGGCCCCAAGAATCAGCAAAAGTCTTAGACATCACATTCGGCCAGGATGATTATCCCACCAAAAACTGGAATGGTAAGCTCCAGGATGCCACTCAGAGGGTGAACCAGTGGTAGGGTTTGTCACTGAACCTCAGGGAAAGGGTACACCTGATCAAATCGTACCTGCTCCCTTTGTTCATCTATCTGGGCAGCGTATGTATCTTGCCAGAGGCTTACTACACTAGGATCTACAGCCTGTTTTTCCAACTGTAATGGGGGAGCAGGTTGAACCTAATCAAGAGGGAGGTTACGTACCGCATGAGGAGACTAGGGGGTTTATCTATGGTAAACCCGGTGGTGTTCTTAACGAACACCTTCTTGAAAGCTAACATCTCAAACCTCTAGAAAGAGAGGGCTCCTCCTTGGGTATTCTCCTGCAGGGAATGGTTTTGGCCTTTCTTCCAGGAATGGGAGAGAGGAGGGTAAGTGAAGGACCTCCATACGCCCCGTGGATATATTCCGGCTTACGCTACCCCAACTCTGAAGGCGATATATCGGTGGGGTCTGGGAGTGTGGGAGATCAGGACCCAGTCAAGGCGGTTCCTTGACAAACGGGTTCTGTTGACCCACTTCCAGAATCCTCTGGCACTCAGGGACTGCCCTGGTCGGGATCTGAGGGTGGGGTTGTACCTTTTAAATATGAAAAGGATCCCCCCAGAAGTTTTTGGACTTGGCCTGGCGTTGCTTTCAGGGGAAGCCATATGTAAGGGACAACCTGAAGTACAGGAACTCTGATGACCGGGGATGTACCCGAGAAGAGTGCGGGGACACGCTGGAAAGCATGGACCACTTCCTGCTTCATTGGTTCAGTGTGTAGTGTTCAGGGTTGTGGTTCATGTGTTATTATGTATAAGTTTGTGTGGGTGGTGGTGTTTTTTTTTTGGGGGGGGGACCTGACATGGGTCAGTTAAGGACAGGACTTTGTGAACTGTATGAACGGTATGGACTCTGACCCATGTGCAGGAGGGGTGGTATAGGTGAGGGTACAGTTTTAGTGTAGGGATTTTCCTAGGGTTTTCTGTTGATTTTGTAAAGGGTTTTCAATAGTGCATATATTTATTTATATACTATATTTTATTTATTTATATTCATGTGATTTTGTATCTATATTGTTTTGTATCTATATTGTTTTATATTATTAGCATTATAGTAGTTATGGCAGTTGGACCAGTTGTTGTGTTGATAGGTGGTTTATTTGGTTTATTTCAGTTTATTTGGTCTAGTGTTTTTTTTTTTCAGTGGTGTGCTTGCAATGTTTTCTGTTTTGTTTTCTAGTTGGGTGTTTCCTGAGTTTGGATGGTTTGAGTTACAGCTGGTTAGTGCTAAATTTTAAGTTTATATTTTGATAAGCCAAGTTGTGCTATTTTTATATTCATTTTCGGTATTTGTGTCAGTGTCTTGTTTAGCCCCTTAACGACGCTGGACGTAAATGTACGCCCTGGTAAGCTGGTACTTAACGCATCAGGACGTACACTTGCGTCCTATACATAACCGCGAGCATCGGAGCAATGCTCGGGTCATGCGCGGCAGGACCCGGCTACGGATAGCAGCCAGGCACCCGCCGGTAATGGTGGACATCTGCGATCGCGCGGGTGTCCGCCATTAACCCCTCAGATGCCGTGATCAATACAGATCACGGCATCTGAAGCATTGCGGTCACTAAAATGGATAATTGGATCACCCGTAGCGCTGCTGCGGCGATCCAATCATCCAGAACGGTAGACGGAGGTCCCCTCACCTGCCTTACACGGGTCTTCTGCTCTGGTCTGCGATCGAGCAGACCAGAGCAGAAGATGACCGATAATACTGATCAGTGCTATGTCCTATGCATAGCACTGAACAGTATTAGCAATCAAATGATTGCTATAAATAGTCCCCTATGGGGACTATTAAAGTGTAAAAGTAAAAAAAGGAAAAAGAAAAAAGGAAAAAAAAAGTGAAAAACCCCCTCCCCCAATAAAACGTAAATTTTCCCATTTTCCCTATCTCACCCCCAAAAATGATACCGTACGATGAACGGCGCGAACGTAGAAAAAAAACAAAGTCTAAAATAGCTGCTTTTTTTTATAACATGTATTAAAAGTTTTATATAAGCAAATATGGTATCAATAAAAAGTACAGATCACAGCGCTAAAAATGAGCCTTCATACCGCCGCTTATACGGAAAAATGAAAAAGTTATAGGTCTTCAAAATAGGAGGATTTTAAACGTACTAATTTGGTTAAAAAGTTTGCGATTTTTTTTTAAGCACAACAGTAATAGAAAAGTATGTTATCATGGGTATCATTTTAATCGTATTGACTCAAGGAAAAAAGAACACATGTCATTAAAGGGGTACTCCGGCCCTGAGACACCTTATCCCCTATAAAAAGTATAGGGAATAAGATGTCTCACCGCGGGGATCCCGCTGCTGGGGACCCTCGCAATCTTGTATTCGCCAGCCACCTATTTGAGCAGCACGCCGCAGTGCCAGCTCACAAACAGCTGGGTGGTGACCACAGGGCCGGAGAATCATGACATCTCGACTCTGCCCCGTGTGACGTCACCCCCCGCCCCGCTATACAAGTCTATGGGAGGGTGGATGGCAGTGTTTTGTTTTTGATTTATGTTATAGCTGGTTATGCTTGTTTTTTTTTCCGTATTGGATAAGTTTTGCATTTTTATAATAAAAAGAGTTTCAGTGTGTGAGATGAGCTATGATTGGATAAGGCTGCACACTGCACCCCCCCCCCCCCCCCTCAGCAATCCAGACTGCATTTCCTGATTTTGGACCTCTGCCAGGACAGCAAGAGTCCAAAAGCTGTGCAAAACACGGGGAAAATGTGCTCTGGACAAGTAGGTAGACATCTAGTGACAGCTTTTTTAAACACAAGTAAAACATAAAAAACTTCTAACAGAGTACATTAGAAAGATTTTTTATTTGCCATAAGGAATGCAATAGCTAAAATTTGTTTTAATGAGAGTGCCCATTTATTTAATCCAGTCGAACATCTCTGGAGAGACCTGAATATGGCTTCAACCTACCTACCACAGGAGAGGATCTGCTAAGTAGAGTGGCAGAAATCCCAAAATCCAGGTGTGAAACTTGTAGTAAAAGTTTTCCTTTTTTAATAAATTAGCAAATAACTTAGAGGAACTCCGGTGGGGAAAAAAGAAATTATAAATCAACTGGTTCCAGAAAGTTAAACAGATTTGTAAATTACTTCTATTTAAAAATCTTAATCCTTACAGTACTTATCAGCTGCTGTATGCTCCACAGGAAGTTCTTTTCTTTTTGAATTTCTTTTCTGTCTGACCACAGTGCTTTCTGCTGACACCTCTGTCCATGTCAGGAACTGTCCAGAGCAGAAGCAAATCCCCATAGCAAAACTATCCTGCTCTAGAAAGTTCCTAACATGGAGAGAGGTGTCAGCAGAGAGCACTGTGGTCAGACAGAAAAGAAATACAAAAAGAAAAGAACATCCTCTGTAGTATACAGCAGCTGATAAGTACTGGAAGGCTTAAGATTTTCAAATAGAAGTAATTTACAAATCTGTTTAACTTTCTGGCACCGGTTGATTTAAAAAAAAAATTCCACCGGAGTACCCCTTTAAATATCCTGTTTAAACTAAGCCCAACATCGTGAAATCAGATTGGTGAAGTAAGCTTGTGCTTTATGTTAGCTAGAATTCAGTTTACATTTTAATTATGTTGTTGTTAATATTACATTGCTGTATACATATGCTGTAACATTGAGCTGTATAGGATAACTCAGAATGCAAAATGCAAGTGAAATTATAAACATCTGACATGAAATTAATAAATACAAAGGCAAAAAAATTAAAATACAATCATTAGAAATTATATATGATTAATTAAATACAACAATATTAAACCATAATTAAATATATGCTACACAATTACAGTCATGGCCGTAAATGTTGGCACCCCTGAAATTTTTCTAGAAAATTGAGTATTTCTCACAGAAAAGGATTGCAGTAACACATGTTTTGCTATACACGTTTATTCCCTTTGTATGTATTGGAACTAAACCAAAAAAGGGAGGAAAAAAAGCAAATTGGACATAATGTCACCAAACTCGCAAAATGGACAAAATTGTTGGCACCCTTTCAAAATTGTTGAAAAATAAGATTGTTTCAAGCATGTGATGCTCCTTTAAACTCACCTGGGGCAAGTAACAGGTGTGGGCAATATAAAAATCACACCTGAAAGCAGATGAAAAGGAGAGAAGTTCACTTAGTCTTTGCATTGTTTGTCTGTGTGTGCCACACTAAGCATGGACAACAGAAAGAGGAGAAGAGAACTGTCTGGGGACTTGAGAACCAAAATTGTGGAAAAATATCAACAATCTCAAGGTTACAAGTCCATCTCCAGAGAACTAGATTTGCCTTTGTCCACAGTGCGCAACATTATCAAGAAGTTTGCAACCCATGGCACTGTAGCTAATCTCCCTGGCCATGGATGGAAGAGAAAAATTGATGAAAGGTGTCAACGCAGGATAGTCCAGATGGTAGATAAGAAGCACCAAACAAGTTCCAAAGATATTCAAGCTGTCCTGCAGGCTCAGTGAGCATCAGTGTCAGCGCAAACTATCCGTCGACATTTAAATGAAGTGAAAGCTATGGCAGGAGACCCAGGAGGATCCCACTGCTGACAAAGACATAAAAAGAAAGACTACATTTTGCCAAAATGAACTTGAGTAAGCCAAAATCCTTCTGGGAAAATGTTTTGGGGACAGATAAGACCAAGATAGAGCTTTTTGGTAAAGCACATCATTCTACTGTTTACTGAAAACGGAATGAGGCCTACAAAGAAAAGCACACAGTACCTACAGGGAAATATGGTGAAGGTTCAATGATGTTTTGGGGTTGTTTTGCTGCCTCTGGCACTGGGTGCCTTGAATGTGTTCAAGGCATCATGAAATCTGAGGATTACCAACAGATTTTGGGTCGCACTCTACATCCCAGTGTCAGAAAGCTGAGTTTGCGTCCGAGATCTTGGGTCTTCGACCCCCAAACATACGTCAAATAGCACCCGGAAATGGATGGCAACAAAGCACCGGAGCTTCCTGAATTGGCCAGCAATGAGTCCAGATCTAAATCCCATTGAACACCTGTTGGGAAAAGGCGCCCTTCCAATAAGAGAGACGTGGAGCAGTTGGCAAAGGAGGTGTAAGAAGCTTATTGATGGTTAGTTATAGGAAGCAATTGACTTCAGTTATTTTTTCCAAAGGGTGTGCAACCAAATATTAAGTTAAGGGTGCCAATAATTTTGTCCAGCCCATTTTTGGAGTTTGGTGTGACATTATGTCCAATTAGTTTTTTTTTCCTCCCTTTTTTGGTTTAGTTCCAATACACACAAAGGGAATAAACATGTGTACAGCAAAACATGTGTCACCGCAATCCTTTTCTGTGAGAAATACTTCATTTTCATGAAAAATTTCCGGGGTGCCAACATTTATGGCCATGACTGCATATATCCTAGGTTGTAAATGTAGTAACAGTGGAGTGCTGAATATTTTCTATTTTCTTTTTTAACATAATACCCTTTTTGCTGTTTCTTTCTGTGGCCAGTGTAGTGACAGACTAGAACATTACCCCCAGACAGTTGTTAACTTGAATGTTTACAATCTAAAAATGTATCACATGTTAAAAAACAAACAAAATATTTAGGAATATTTAGGCTGTAATATTATTTCTAATGAAAGATAAGTTAAGGAATTTAGGCAATAAATATGCATAAATATAATTTTTCATATGTGTTGAGGTCTGAAACTGTAGTTTTGTTTTCTAAAGTAGTCTGAAAGAATTTTTAAGAAAGAAAATATATCTTCTTGTCTTGTATCCTCAGGCACAACACATGTCACCTGTAAATAAAGTTAAAAATAAATAAGTAAAATAAATAAAATAAAAAAATATATAAATAAGTTAATAATTCCTAGGTGATCTACATATAGAGACAAGGATGTTCAGTACAATTATTAAGAGTTAAATATTCTAGGTTGAAGCATATTGTTGTGAGTATTGACACTCTGTGGCCTTATTCACACTTCTGTATTTGATCACTATTTCTCATGTTATTTTTAAACAAACCAAAAACATATAAATGTTTGGAATCTGTTCCTGGTTTTAGTTTTAATAAAAGAACAAAAACAACTGATAAAATAGTGTAAATACTAGTGAATACTGCATTATTTGAATATATTAAGGTATAAGGCTGGCTTGACACATTATTTTTCCATGGACAACAATAAAGGCATATGTGTATTTTGTACTAGAAAGAGTAATATACTGTACATTTATGAGTGTTCTACACATTTTCACACACCAGAGCACTATGCCCTGAATTTATTGAGAGGCGCACAGGATTAAGCCTAATAATAATAACAATCATAAATTACAATTTAAATTTCTCAGTTTGGTTATATATACATGTTTATACATTTCATTGACCTATACTTACTTTGTTCTGTAAAAATTTTAGAGATCGTTTAAGTATATGTAGGTTATTGTTGGTACTATTACAATGTTTCAGGGATATTAGAGCTCTGCATGAAACATTAGCAAGGGTAGAATTCTGAAAGAAATACAATTGAGCTGGTTAAGTGTTAGTTCCTTTACAGAGGAACGCAGATGCACAGAAAGTTATTAATACAAAAGACAATTGTTTTGAGTTGTGCAATAACATGCAGACTAGAGATCTGTACTATTTAATGTTATATAGAATAAGTATTATATTTTTGCACACAATTTGGGATGTATTTTTGGGCTGGAGCCTATGGACTATGGCATAGCATTATGCAATGTTAGTTATCAAATATTCTTTGTAAGTCTCCCCTATGGGGACTTAAACATAGTAAAAAAATAAATAAATAAAAAGTATGTAGTACAAGAATACCCCCACTTTAGAACCCCCCCTTCCCATTATTCCTATAAAATTATGTAAACAAAAATAAACAAACATATTTAGTATCACAACAGGAGAAAATCTCTCTCTGAACTATTAAAATCTAAAAATATAATTATTAAAACTGCACAGTCAATAAAAATGGTAAAGATAACAATTCAGATGAGCCCTCAGACAGACCCATATATGTAAAAAAAGAGTTATAGGGGATCAGAAGTGGACAATTTTATGTATTCTCATTTTAAGTATATGTAGTGAAATAAAACAAAACCTATATAATTTTGGTATTGTAAGCAATGAGCCCTACAGAATAAGGAAACAATTCATTTTACCCATTAAAGGCACTGCATAGAGATTCTCCCCCCCCCCCCCCCCCCAAAAAAAAAATAGCAAAATTGTGTTATTTTTTTTTCTTCCAATTTTGCCCACAAATAATCTTTTTGGGATTTCACCATAGATTTTGTTGTAAAATATGTAATGTCATTGCGAAGTACAATTGGTCCCTCAAACAACAAGCCCTCATATGGGTCTGTAGGTAGAAAATGTAATTATGGCTTTCTAAATGAAACCGCTAAAATGAAAAATCACTGTCATTAAGGGGTTAATCTAGTAACTGCATAAGGTTTCCTTTTTACTCTATTAGTGGCATAAGATTACATATTATAAAAAGACAATAACTACTAATATTATTAGTATAATATAACATTTATATTACCTTTGAATCACCAAGTGCATATACAAAACCACATTTCACCTAAAAGAAAGAGGATATAGTTTTATTACCTGTAAACATTAATTGTATACTACCTAGTTTTGATAGCTGACTACTACTACCAACAACAGCAACAATTATTATTATACAAATAACAAAGTTGGAATACTTGGAACATAGAAATTGGAATTCATTATTTTACTTTTGCTACTTTTTAATGTGGTGAGTTTGGACATAAAAATTACAGAACTGTATGTGTGTGAGAAGTAAGCATATCTTTGTCATATAAACTAATGCTAAATGCTGTGCAGTGTGAGATGCATATTTAATGCTTTGTGCATTTTTAATAGTATAGCAATGGTACAGTAGATTTGTATGCCCCCTGAATTACAGAATTATGATAGTATACAAAGCATAAGGAGGAAAACATTGTAAGTGTCAACAAAATGTATGGTATAGGCTTCAAGAGGGTTCCAAAAGATTATATTATAATATCTCTATCTTTAACCATTCTTTCCCCATGTCAGTACAGGAGGACAACTACATAATCCATGAGGGATTCTTTTGCCAATTTTATATAGCAGCAAAAAAGCATTAAACTGACCCAGAGGGCAGTACTTCAATGAACCCCTGGACTATCAAATACATTATCAAGATATTAAAGTTAATATTAGAAACCCACAAATAACCCAATATTATGTGAACTCTATTGTATTAACAATAAATGAGAAAACCAAAATATAAAGATCTGGGAATGGTGAAATGTTCCCAGGGTGCTCTAAGCAGTCTGTTGAATGGGACCCAGAATTTCCTATGATAGCCATAATATGAGTTCTTACCGTGTGATTTTGAGACGTCAAGTTTCCAATTGCACCTAGCACCTGTTCGTATGGAGTACGCAGCACTGGTGTCGCAGCAGTAAAATAAAACATGCTAAGTGAAATGCAGAGAATCTTCAGCAAGTTACTCATGGCTGGCTTGTAAATAATGCTCAGGTTTGTGTACCTTCCTTGACCTAATGCTATGTGCTTCAATGACAGAGGTTTATATTCAAATTATTAACCTCAAAAGGAAATGACATACTGCTTAAAGATTCATACATTTGCTGAATCTTGAGGTCAGCATATCAGATCTGTGATAATTTTGGAAACACTGATAACACTGATAAATACATAAATTCAAAAGGGAAAATTAATTTAAAATAACTTCTAGGTATAGAGAATGAAGTGTGAGTGGAACAATGGTTGTATAATCTTGCTATTAACATCATAGTAGTGATATATATATATATATATATATATATATATATTCAAGACAAAGAATTCCAGCAGCACACCCGCAAATAAAGTGCAAAAAGGTGGGATTTTATTAACCCATATCAAGCGCGACGTTTCAACGGCATCCCGCCATCTTTTTCTAGCATGGTACACAGGTTACAAGAGATGCATTATATCAGGTGCATAATTAACTAACAATTAAATATAAAATATCATTTTACAGTGATCAAAATTCATGACAGTGAAATATAAATCCATATCATATATATAACATATGTATAAAGCACGTTCTTAACAATTCATCAATAAAAAACACTCCAAACATAACAAAATTTAGTGCAGCACTTTTCCCCCTCAATAAAAACACAGGTGTAGGGTGTAGTGGATTAAAAACTATTAAAAACAATAATAGTACCTTTGAGACAGATTTGCACGCTTCCATAAGCCCATAGACGTCATAACGGCGTTCTTTACTTCCGTGCCGGCATCCAGGGGTCACATGACTATCATGTGACCAAGTTGTATCATATGAGCCTCGTCAGCCCCGGCTGGCTCACTCGGCATCTGCACATGTGCCACTGGATGTCGGAGTAATATATCAATAAAGGATATATATCTCACAATTTTATACTAGTTGTTTATGTCATTGCTTTATGTGTGTCCCTATGTGTTTTAAATAATGAACTAAATTCTAATTTCTAATCCTCGCTGTGTTTACTAAATATAAAAACGCTGTGAAACCGCATATGATGTGAATGGTGAATATGAAGTGTGACATATGTCATATTACCATAACGTAAAAAGGGAAGAAAGTGAATGTGAGTGTGAAACCTGGTGATAACTATATGTATATGGAATATAGTGAATTTACTATGAGTCATCCAATCTGTTTGAAAATGCATCGGAAATGCACCCAATGTGAATAGTGCACTAGAAAAATTCTTCTGGGAAATTTTTTTTTCCTTTTCCCCGAAGAGAATTCCTCTCTTTAATTCTTGGAAAAAAGAAAAATTACTGAAATTGTGTGTAAACTGCACATCTAGATGCATCTATATAGAGTGCATCAAGTGTGTATATATAAAAAAAAAATTCATAAAATAATCAATCGTGGTAAAAATGTTTTTTTATTTAATTGGGAGATATAGAATATAGAACATTAGTGAAGTGAAATTAGTACTGATAGTGAGTACCATTAAAAGTGCATAATAGAAAAATTTACATGTGTATAAAAATGTTTCACCAACCTAAGACAAATACAGTGATCTATTGCAATAATTCAGACAATATAAAATCCTAATAGAATTCAGTATTATAGTATATCACATAATTTATATCAGCATCTTATAACAATTTTATGGGCCAATGGGAAATGTTGGATCTGTCGCTCCAGAATCACAAACTGCATTGAAATCTATAAAAAAAGAAAGACAATATCAATATGGTTTAATAACCGTATTTACCATAAATAATATATATAGGTACAGTTATTCATATAATCCTGTGTACCAATCTCCAATTTTAAACATAAATTGTAGGCTTTATAGATGGAGGGAGTTATGGTGAAATCAACATTGTCCTTTCGGACGTATTGTATCCAGCTCAAAAATCCCAAAAAGCTTTCTTTTCTTCAAAAGACTAGTTCTGTCCCCACCACGTTTCGAAACCGGAACGTGGTCAACCAACATGTACCTCCACATTACACCTGTGTTTTTATTGAGGGGGAAAAGTACAATACTAAATATTGTTATGTTTGGAGTGTTTTATCATTGATGAATTGTTAAGAACGTGTTTTATACATATGTTATATATATGATATGGATTTATATTTCACTATTATGAATTTTGATCACTGTAAAATTATATTTTATATTTAATTGTTAGTTAATTATGCACCTGATATAATGCATCTCTTGTAACCTGTGTACCATGCTTGAAAAAGATGGCAGGATGCCGTCGAAACGTTGCACTTGATATGGGTTAATAAAATCCCACTTATTTGCACTTTATTTGCGTGTGTGCTGCTGGAATTCTTTGTCTTGGATTGTCTATACAGTCTGCAATTGGGACTGCATTGCTCAGCCTGCACCCCGGGACCTTCCAAATATTGTGGTAGTGCTGCCTACCCCTGGATTGAGATTATATATATATATATATATATATATATATATGTGTGTGTGTGTGTGTGTGTGTGTGTGAAAATATATAGGTAAAAATATATCTGAACTTCAACAGAAGAAGGGAAGAAAACTTTGGGTGAAAATAGAACATTCTTCTTGAACATTATTAGCGCGAGGGATCTTTTGGATGACTAAAATAGATTGAGATAGTGAGAAAGGTATGTTCACTGTACATAACATTCTGTATCAAAATGTATTATATAAACTGATTGAAATTCAGGACCCCAAACACCTATAAAGGAGAATCCAGGATTGCCACATAACTTAACCCCATAAGGACTCAGCATTTTTCCGTTTTTGCATTTTCATTTTTTCCTCATCACCTTCTAAAAATCATAACGCTTTCAAATTTTGCACATAGAATTCCATATGATGGCTTATTTTTTGCGCCACCAATTCTACTTTGCAGTGACATTAGTCATTTTACCCAAAAATCCACGGTGAAACGGGAAAAAGATTCATTGTGCGACAAAATTGAAGAAAAAATGTCCTTTTGTAAATTTTGAGGGCTTCCATTTCTACACAGTGCATTTTTCTGTAAAAATGATACCTTATCTTTATTCTGTAGGTCCATACGGTTAAAACGATACCCTACTTATATAGGTTTGATTTTGTCGTACTTCTGAAAAAAATCATAACTACATGCAGAAAAATGTATACGTTAAAAATTCTCATCTTATAACCCCTATAACTTTTTTATTTTTCTGCTGGTATGAGGGCTCACTTTTTGCGCAGTGTTCTGAAGTTTTTATTGGTACCATTTTTGTACTGATCAGACTTTTAGATCGCTTTTTATAAATTTTTTCATTATATAAAAACACACACACACTTTATTAAAAACAATATTAAAATACATTATTAATAAAAAATGTTTAAAAAAATAATTATAAAAACATATATTATTTTAACATTTTTATTATTGTTGGCTACATTTTTAGGTCCCTGCCCGCCCAAATAAATTGATCCCTTTTTAAAAATTAACATTTATTTTTTTTGTCTTTCAATTTTCGGGAGTGGACAGGGACCAGAAAATTCAGCTCTCAATATAGAAAATGGGGCTAAAACAGTAAAGTGAAAATAAAAAAAAATATTATTTTGATTATCAGCGCACCGCCGGGACATGTCTATTCTCTGCTGCTCATCACTGTCGGGTACAGAAATGAGCAGCAGAAAATAGACATGTTCCGGTGGTGCGCTGATTGCACTAGGAGCAGGGCAGCAGCAGGGACAAATGAATGTCGGCAGCAGCAGCGGTGGCAAATGAATGATTGAAGCCTACATGCTTGACAATGTCAGCTTGATTCATTCATTCACCGCCACCGGTTCCCGACATGTCCCGCTGCTGCCCTGCTCCAAGAAGATAAGGAGCAGGCAGTGGGAGGGGGAATAAGCACACTGGGGCCAATGCATTATTATAAACACACTGGGGCCAATTAATTATTATAAGCACACTGGGGCCAATGAATTATTATAAACACACTGGGGCCAATGAATTATTATAAACATGGATGGGGGCATAAATTTGGGGGACAAAGTAGTAGTTTAAAAACCCCTCCAGGGGGGGCATGGCTTGGCTGCGGAGCGGGATGGAAGCATAGAGGACAGGCTTCTGCACATAGCGACTTGAAAAGTGACTTTTAGCCTCTAACTTGGAGTTCTCTTTTCACCTACCAGTGGCTAAAGACTACCAGAAACCATGGCATCGAAGAGAAGAACCAGAACCGCCAGCAAACTTAAGAAATTGACTGATTTCTACTCACCCCCGGGGAGGCTGAAAAATCAAAATTGCGCCGGCCGCTTACTAAGCGTGACGCTGCAGCCAGAGGACGTGGAGACACAAGCAGACCCTCATTGCTCCAGGGCTAGACGGAGTTCCTCGCTACCAGCATCTCCGGAACGCAGTCTGACTTCACAACAACAGGCAAGTAGTCCGGGAGAGGGATCGCAGCATAGTGGGGACTCTCACACATCCCGAGGCCCACAAGCTTCACCGCGGCTGCCACGCTTCTCAGGAGGAGCTTCTCCTAGCGACACAGGGGCCCTAGCTGGGCGGAGGCTTACAGCTTAGCACAGCAGCAGACACCTTGCATATGAACGTGGACTTCCTTAATACTGTACCAGCTACTGATGTCCCGGTGACAGAGGTGTCCCTGAAATCAATGCTTTTGTTGATGTGCACGTCCATTAACGCGAATATAGCCAGAGCTATTACTCCTATCACCTCTGCTATAAGCGAATTGGAAACTAGAATTGGTCACTCAGAAACTAAAATGACTGAATACGTGGCTTCCCACAATGATTTAATAGATGCACATTACGAATTAGAGGAGGAAGTGAACACCTTGCGCACAAAAGTCGCAGACCTCGAGGACAGGTCGCGGCGTAACAATGTGAAACTGCGTGGCATTGAGGAATCTGTTACAGCTAAAGATTTAAAACTGCATGTGCAGGACTATATTAAAGCATTCTTGCCAGACTGCACGCCAAGGGACCTACTGATAGACCGTGCTCACAGAGTGCCCAGGCCGAGACACCTATCAGAAGATATCCCAAGTGATGTCCTAGTGCGCATACATTTTTACCATGTAAAAGAAGCCTTCATGTTTAAAACACGATCTCGGGAGAACATTCCTGAGCAATATAAAAATATCTCCTTATACGCAGACCTGTCGGCAGTGACCTTGCAAATCAGAAGGAGCCTAGCTCCTATCACTGCTTCCCTGAGAGCTCACAAAATTCTATACAAGTGGGGTTACCCGACGCGTCTTCTAGTACACAAAGGAAATGATCTTCATGTTATCCATACTACTGAGGAAGGAATGAAGCTCCTTTATACCTGGGGAATCCACGTTGACAAAAGTTCTGAGGGTCATCCGTCCCGTCCTGCTCCTGTAACCCAGGACTGGCAAACTGCAGGAGGGAGATGATTTGGCCATCGCTGATAATGGTGCGGGACTATTGTCCAGCGGATATCCTGTTTGGCTGACAAGGGACTAGTTTTCCCCCTTTCTGCCTGGTGATGGAGAACGTCACCAGTTTTCTTGCAATAATCTCAGAAATACCACCCTTAGTGGTGGCTGTTGATTCAGTTTACCTGTTGTTTTTTTGTTGTTTTTATCTATGTTTCAGGTATCTGCTGGTGTAACTACTCCTATCTTACTGGTTCAGGTCGCATTTCCACTAATGTTGAGATGGTACAGATTACTAAGCTTTTATGTATGTATTATGGTACTTAAGATTGCTTCTCTAAATGTCAACGGGCTTAATATGCCACAGAAAAGGTCCTGTTTATGGTCTGAAACTAAGATCTTGGGTTGCGATGTGCTAAGTGTCCAAGAATCCCACTTGCTTAAAGAAGATGCCTTTAGAATCTCTCACCCTCAATTTCCAGTTATCCATCACTCCCACTTTCATAAAAAGGCAAGAGGTGTGTTTATAGCGGTAAATAATACGGTAGCCTTCAAACAGGAATTAGTAATCTCTGATCCCAATGGTCGATATGTTGATATATAGGTGGCTCCTTTAATAATATTACACATACATTGATGGCCATTTATGCTCCAAATTAGGGTCAAATACGCTTTTTGAAGAAAGTGCTTTGTATAGCTAATAAGCATAAAAAGGGTCACTTGATTTTGATGGGTGATTTTAACGCTGTACATGATATGGATGTTGACATAGCCGTCAGGCCTCGTACCATAGGGGTGTCTCTTCAAGATATTTTTACGCAGGAAGAAGTATACGACGCCTGGCGTTTATTGAATACAACTGAAAGGGATTATACCCATCACTCCTCCACCTCTAATAATTATTCTAGGATAGATATGTTTGTGGTCGGTCGTTCGTTAGTGTCCGCATTGAAATCCGCTAAAATCCACCCATATAAGTGGTTTGACCACACTCCTATAACATTAGAACTGAACGAAACTAACAATTCTCCAGCTGCGTACTTATGGAAATGCAATAATTTTATTGCCCATGACCCAAAGTACAAAGCTGAAATAATGACTGATTTAAGTAGTTATTTTACTGATAATTCCTGTCCAGAAATTTGCGCCTCAGTACTCTGGAATGCTCATAAGGCAGTAATCCGAGGTTCTTTCATAAAATGCTCAAGGATGTACGTAGGGACATTAGAGAATGTTTGCTAGGTGACTATGTTAGGAAATTACAAAAATTAAGGGCTCAATATCACACATATGACAATAGGACCAGGAGCTTGCTGGCAAATAGACTGAAAGACAAACATACAAAATCAAGGATTCCATATATTTGGGATCCATCACATACACATAAACTTCACCACCCGGAGGACATTACTGATGTTTTTTTACAATACTATTCTGCTCTGTATAATTTGTCTGAAGATGCCGCCACCCCCCAACCTTCTAAATCTGACATAAATTCATACCTTGCAAGGTTGTCACTCCCTTCCCTAACGGCAGACCAACTGATAGCATTAAACTCCCCGATTAAGCAAACTGAAATCCTAAAAGTAATTACGTCACTTCCAAATGGAAAATTGCCTGGCCCCGATAGACTAACAAACGTCTATTATAAAGAATTCCATTCTATATTAGTCCCCCACTTGCAAGGCTTTTTTCAAGAAATTGTGACAACGGGTCATATGCCAGCAGAAAATCAAGAAGTTACAATAGTCACCCTCCCCAAGCCAGGCAAACCTCTAGACACCCCTAGTAATTTCGGCTCTATTTCCCTTTTAAATGTGGACTCCAAAATTTACGCTAAGATTTTGGCTGACCGTATAGCTCCTCTTGTGATAGATTTAGTGAATTATGACCAGGTCGGATTAGTACGAGGGAGGCAAGCATATGAAAATACAAGGAGGATTGTTAACCTCCTACATTTTGTAAACAAGCATAAGATACCTTCCGTATTTCTATCTTTGGACGCCGAGAAGGCGTTCGACCGCATACATTGGTCTTTCGCCTTCTCGGTACTACAAGGTATGGGATTTGAGGGCCATATATTGTCCATAGTGAAAGCTCTCTATTCAGCTCCTAATGCGAGGGTATTTACCAATGGTACCCTATCATCATCTTTTACATTATCCAATGGGACCCGTCAGGGATGCCCACTGTCCCCACTTATATTTGTTCTGTGCATGGAGCCTTTGGCTCTATCACTCCGTATGTGCCCTACTGTGGAAGGAATTAGAGTGGGGGAGGAATCTCATCTGATATCTTTATATGCGGATGACGTTATCCTGACACTCACAGATCCAGAACATACACTACCAGAATCTATCCGTCTTATTAAAGAGTTTAGCAAAGTGTCATACTATAAACTGAACCAATTAAAAACCCAAGTACTTCACATTAATATGCCTCTAGAAATGGTGGATACATTAAAAAACTCATTCAGAATGGACTGGAGGGATGATCACATATCCTATTTAGGCTTACATATCACTAATAAATATTCTTCTCTGTTTGCCAGCAACTACCTGACCTTTATAAAATCCTTCAAGGAAGACTTAGACAGACTGGGGATGTATGAGATATCTTGGACGGGGAGGATTGCTTCCTTTAAGATGTCGATCTTACCAAAGTTATTGTATTTGTTACGCCGAGCGCTCCGGATCCCCGCTCCTCCCCGGAGCGCTCGCAACATCCTCGCTACTGCAGCGCCCCGGTCAGATCCACTGACCGGGTGCGCTGCGATACCGCCTCCAGCCGGGATGCGATTCGCGATGCGGGTGGCGCCCGCTCGCGATGCGCACCCCGGCTCCCATACCTGACTCGCTCTCCGTCGGTCCTGTCCCGGCGCGCGCGGCCTCGCTCCCTACGGCGCGCGCGCGCCGGGTCTCTGCGATTTAAAGGGCCACTGCGCCACTGATTGGCGCAGTTGTTCTAATTAGTGTGTTCACCTGTGCACTCCCTATGTATACCTCACTTCCCCTGCACTCCCTCGCCGGATCTTGTTGCCATTGTGCCAGTGAAAGCGTTTCCTTGTGTGTTCCTAGCCTGTGTTCCAGACCTCCTGCCGTTGCCCCTGACTACGATCCTTGCTGCCTGCCCCGACCTTCTGCTACGTCCGACCTTGCTCTTGTCTACTCCCTTGTACCGCGCCTATCTTCAGCAGTCAGAGAGGTTGAGCCGTTGCTAGTGGATACGACCTGGTTACTACCGCCGCTGCAAGACCATCCCGCTTTGCGGCGGGCTCTGGTGAATACCAGTAGTAACTTAGAACCGGTCCACTAGCACGGTCCACGCCAATCCCTCTCTGGCACAGAGGATCCACCTCCTGCCAGCCGAATCGTGACAGTAGATCCGGCCATGGATCCCGCTGAAGTTCCACTGCCAGTTGTCGCCGACCTCACCACGGTGGTCGCCCAGCAGTCGCAACAGATAGCGCAACAAGGCCACCAGCTGTCTCAACTGACCGTGATGCTACAGCAGCTACTACCACAGCTTCAGCAATCATCTCCTCCGCCAGCTCCTGCACCTCCTCCGCAGCGAGTGGCCGCTTCCGGCCTACGACTATCCTTGCCGGATAAATTTGATGGGGACTCTAAGTTTTGCCGTGGCTTTCTTTCACAATGTTCCCTGCACTTGGAGATGATGTCGGACCAGTTTCCTACTGAAAGGTCTAAGGTGGCTTTCGTAGTCAGCCTTCTGTCTGGGAAAGCTCTGTCATGGGCCACACCGCTCTGGGACCGCAATGACCCCGTCACTGCCTCTGTACACTCCTTCTCGGAAATTCGAAGTGTCTTTGAGGAACCTGCCCGAGCCTCTTCTGCTGAGACTGCCCTGCTGAACCTGGTCCAGGGTAATTCTTCCGTTGGCGAGTACGCCATCCAATTCCGTACTCTTGCTTCCGAATTATCCTGGAATAATGAGGCCCTCTGCGCGACCTTTAAAAAAGGCCTATCCAGCAACATTAAAGATGTTCTGGCCGCACGAGAAATTCCTGCTAACCTGCATGAACTCATTCATCTAGCCACTCGCATTGACATGCGTTTTTCCGAAAGGCGTCAGGAGCTCCGCCAGGATATGGACTTTGTTCGCACGAGGCGTTTTTTTCTCCCCGGCTCCTCTCTCCTCTGGTCCTCTGCAATCCGTTCCTGTGCCTCCCGCCGTGGAGGCTATGCAAGTTGACCGGTCTCGCTTGACACCTCAAGAGAGGACACGACGCCGCATGGAGAATCTTTGCCTGTACTGTGCCGGTACCGAACACTTCCTGAAGGATTGTCCTATCCGTCCTCCCCGCCTGGAAAGACGTACGCTGACTCCGCACAAAGGTGAGACAGTTCTTGATGTCAACTCTGCTTCTCCACGCCTTACTGTGCCTGTGCGGATATCTGCCTCTACCTTCTTCTTCTCTACTATGGCCTTCTTGGATTTCGGATCTGCAGGAAATTTTATTTTGGCCTCTCTCATCAACAGGTTCAACATCCCGGTGACCAGTCTCGCCAGACCCCTCTACATCAATTGTGTTAACAATGAAAGATTGGACTGTACCGTACGTTACCGCACGGAGCCCCTCCTAATGTGCATCGGACCTCATCACGAAAAAATTGAGTTTTTGGTCCTCTCCAATTGCACTTCCGAAATTCTCCTTGGACTACCGTGGCTTCAACGCCATTCCCCAACCCTTGATTGGTCCACAGGAGAGATCAAGAGCTGGGGTACTTCTTGTTTCAAGGACTGTCTTAAACTGGTTCCCAGTACTCCCTGCCGTGACCCTGTGGTTCCCCCTGTAACCGGTCTCCCTAAGGCTTATATGGACTATGCTGACGTATTTTGCAAAAAACAAGCTGAGACTTTACCTCCTCACAGGCCTTATGACTGTCCTATTGACCTCCTCCCGGGCACTACTCCACCCCGGGGCAGAATTTTTCCTCTGTCCGCCCCAGAGACTCTTGCTATGTCTGAATACATCCAGGAAAATTTAAAAAAGGGGTTTATCCGCAAATCCTCCTCTCCTGCCGGAGCTGGATTTTTCTTTGTGTCCAAAAAAGATGGCTCCCTACGTCCTTGCATTGATTACCGCGGACTTAATAAAATCACGGTAAAGAACCGCTACCCCCTACCTCTTATCTCAGAACTCTTTGATCGTCTTCAAGGTGCCCACATCTTTACCAAACTGGACTTAAGAGGTGCTTATAATCTCATCCGCATCAGGGAGGGGGACGAATGGAAAACTGCATTTAACACTAGAGATGGACACTTTGAGTATCTGGTCATGCCCTTTGGCCTGTGCAACGCCCCTGCCGTCTTCCAAGACTTTGTTAATGAAATTTTTCGTGATCTCTTATATTCCTGTGTTGTTGTGTATCTGGACGATATTCTGATTTTTTCTGCCAACTTAGAGGAACACCGCCAGCATGTCCGCATGGTTCTTCAGAGACTTCGAGACAATCAACTTTATGCCAAAATGGAGAAATGTCTGTTTGAATGTCAATCTCTTCCTTTCCTAGGATACTTGGTCTCTGGCCAGGGACTACAAATGGACCCAGATAAACTCTCTGCCGTCTTAGATTGGCCACGCCCCTCCGGACTCCGTGCTATCCAACGTTTTTTGGGGTTCGCCAATTATTACAGACAATTTATTCCTCATTTTTCCACTATTGTGGCTCCTATCGTGGCTTTAACCAAGAAGAATGCCAATCCTAAGTCCTGGTCTCCTCAAGCGGAAGACGCATTTAAACGGCTCAAGTCTGCCTTTTCTTTTGCTCCCGTGCTCTCCAGACCTGACCCATCTAAACCCTTCCTATTGGAGGTTGATGCCTCCTCAGTGGGAGCTGGTGCAGTCCTTCTACAAAAAAATTCTTCCGGGCATGCTGTTACTTGTGGGTTTTTTTCTAGGACCTTCTCTCCGGCGGAGAGGAACTACTCCATCGGGGATCGAGAACTACTGGCCATTAAATTGGCACTTGAGGAATGGAGGCATCTGCTGGAGGGATCAAAATTTCCAGTTATTATTTACACCGACCACAAGAATCTCTCCTATCTCCAGTCTGCCCAACGGCTGAATCCTCGCCAGGCCAGGTGGTCTTTGTTCTTTGCCCGTTTTAACTTTGAAATTCATTTTCGCCCTGCCGACAAGAACATTAGGGCCGATGCTCTCTCTCGTTCCTCGGATGCCTCGGAAGTAGAGGTCTCTCCGCAACACATCATTCCTCCTGACTGTCTGATCTCCACTTCTCCAGCCTCCATCAGGCAAACTCCTCCAGGGAAGACCTTCGTTTCTCCACGCCAACGTCTCGGGATTCTCAAATGGGGTCACTCCTCCCACCTGGCCATGCGGGCATCAAAAAGTCCTTGCAACTCATCTCTCGCTTCTATTGGTGGCCGACTCTGGAGACGGATGTTGTTGATTTTGTGCGGGCCTGTACTGTCTGTGCCCGGGATAAGACTCCTCGCCAGAAGCCTGCTGGTCTTCTTCATCCTCTGCCTGTCCCCGAACAGCCTTGGTCTCTGATTGGTATGGATTTTATTACAGACTTACCCCCATCCCGTGGCAACACTGTTGTTTGGGTGGTCGTTGATCGATTTTCCAAGATGGCACATTTTATTCCTCTTCCTGGTCTTCCTTCAGCGCCTCAGTTGGCAAAACAATTTTTTGTACACATTTTTCGTCTTCACGGTTTGCCCACGCAGATCGCCTCGGATAGAGGCGTCCAATTCGTGTCAAAATTCTGGAGGGCTCTCTGTAAACAACTCAAGATTAAATTAAACTTCTCTTCTGCTTATCATCCTCAATCCAATGGGCAAGTAGAAAGAATTAACCAGGTCCTGGGTGACTATTTACGGCATTTTGTTTCCTCCCGCCAGGATGACTGGGCAGATCTTCTACCATGGGCCGAATTCTCGTACAACTTCAGAGTCTCTGAATCTTCTTCTAAATCCCCATTTTTCGTGGTGTACGGCCGTCACCCTCTTCCCCCCCTCCCTACTCCCTTGCCCTCTGGTTTGCCCGCTGTGGATGAAGTGACTCGTGATCTTTCCACCATATGGAAAGAGACCCAAAATTCTCTTTTACAGGCTTCATCTCGCATGAAAAAGTTTGCCGATAAGAAAAGAAGAGCTCCCCCCATTTTTTCTCCCGGAGACAAGGTATGGCTCTCCGCTAAATATGTCCGCTTCCGTGTCCCCAGCTACAAACTGGGACCACGCTATCTTGGTCCTTTCAAAATCTTGTGCCAAATTAATCCTGTCTCTTACAAACTTCTTCTTCCTCCTTCTCTTCGTATTCCTAATGCCTTTCATATCTCTCTTCTTAAACCACTCATCATCAACCGTTTCTCTCCCAAACTTGTTTCTCCCACTCCTGTTTCCGGTTCTTCTGACATCTTCTCCGTGAAGGAGATACTGGCCTCCAAGACGGTCAGAGGGAAAAAAATTTTTTGGGTTGATTGGGAGGGCTGTGGTCCTGAAGAGAGATCCTGGGAACCTGAGGACAACATCCTAGACAAAAGTCTGGTCCTCAGGTTCTCAGGCTCCAAGAAGAGGGGGAGACCCAAGGGGGGGGGTACTGTTACGCCGAGCGCTCCGGGTCCCCGCTCCTCCCCGGAGCGCTCGCAACATCCTCGCTACTGCAGCGCCCCGGTCAGATCCACTGACCGGGTGCGCTGCGATACCGCCTCCAGCCGGGATGCGATTCGCGATGCGGGTGGCGCCCGCTCGCGATGCGCACCCCGGCTCCCGTACCTGACTCGCTCTCCGTCGGTCCTGTCCCGGCGCACGCGGCCCCGCTCCCTAGGGCGCGCGCGCGCCGGGTCTCTGCGATTTAAAGGGCCACTGCGCCACTGATTGGCGCAGTTGTTCTAATTAGTGTGTTCACCTGTGCACTCCCTATGTATACCTCACTTCCCCTGCACTCCCTCGCCGGATCTTGTTGCCATTGTGCCAGTGAAAGCGTTTCCTTGTGTGTTCCTAGCCTGTGTTCCAGACCTCCTGCCGTTGCCCCTGACTACGATCCTTGCTGCCTGCCCCGACCTTCTGCTACGTCCGACCTTGCTCTTGTCTACTCCCTTGTACCGCGCCTATCTTCAGCAGTCAGAGAGGTTGAGCCATTGCTAGTGGATACGACCTGGTTACTACCGCCGCTGCAAGACCATCCCGCTTTGCGGCGGGCTCTGGTGAATACCAGTAGTAACTTAGAACCGGTCCACTAGCACGGTCCACGCCAATCCCTCTCTGGCACAGAGGATCCACCTCCTGCCAGCCGAATCGTGACAGTATTTATTTAGGACTTTACCAATACACTTACCTCTTTCCTATTTCAATCAGTAACGCACATTGATGACCTCTTCTGTTTGGAAAAAAACTAGTCATAGAGTTGCCTACACCTTAATGACTAGACATAAATTAAATGGTGGTCTAGGACTTCCTGATCTTCATCACTATTATGTAGCTACAGTGGTGGAACAAATGAAAAATCTATGGTCTAAGGCTAAGGTTAGGGCTCCATGGTCTTAGTTGGAACATACATGGTGCGGAATGATAGATTCACGCCCTCTATTTTTCTCACACCTCCTACACATTAATACTCCACCATCGACTTCACCTGTCACCTTAGTGGGATTACAATGTTGGAAGTTCGAGGTATATCTCAGACTTCATTGCCTCCGTACAGACTTCATTGCCTCCGTACACACCAATAAGTGTCTTGTCTAATGTAATAGACAATTTAAATTTAAACACCTGGGAAACTGCGAGTATAACTACCTTATCACATCTCTTTTCCAGTAGACACTTATGTGCATTTTCTGAATTGCAATATAAATATGAGTTGCCAAAGAGCGACTTCTATAAATTTTTGAGAATACATCATTGTATAAACTCTTGGCAAGGATGTACCTGGAAATATGATCCTATGGCATACTCCATTGTTAAAAATACAGCTAAAGGAATGAGACTCTTATATAATTTATTAGAAGCAGACACTCCACTAACACAGTGTGCTCCGATGATAGCTTGGCCCAAGGAGTTATCCTGCACTATTACTGTTAAAGAATGGCTTACGCATTTATATAAAGCTCCACCATGTATGGCTCATCTAGAATCCGCAATGAAGGTACGGTTAAGATGGTACATGACACCAGCTAGACTTCATACAATATATTCGACTGTCACACCTCTGTGCTGGAGGAATTGTGGGGAAAGGGGATCCATGGGTCATGTCTATTGGTCTTGTCCACTTCTACATACATACTGGTCAGGAGTTCAATCGGTGATGAGAGAATTAATAGACCAATCTCTGCAACTTACACCTCAATTAGTGTTGCTTTTGATAGGCGTTCAAGACTTTCCACCAATATATAGGTCTCTTATTTGCAAGGTTCTGGTCGTAGCTAAATTAGTTATAGCCAGACACTGGAAAGCGACTACAGCTCCAGAACTGTCAGAGGTCCTTACCACATTATCACAGTCCTTTGAATTTGAAAAAGCTATAGCCTTCCAAACAGGTACTTTGAATTCTCTTAATAAAAGATGGGGTCTATGGCCTTAATCCAGATTTGTGAACTCTTCCTAAACACTCACAGTTTATAAAAAACGATGTGCATGACAGATACCGTTGTTTGATATTGTGTTATTTCTTTATTTCTTTTCAGATTATTGTACATTTAACTGCTCAGCTTTTTGCCCTGTGTGGCATCTCAACCTCGCATGTGAGGAATTATTACTATTGCTGAAAAATAATTTCTCAATAAAAAAGTTTGAAACCAAAAACCCCTCCAGGAACCTTGAATGGCTCCTCGGTGCCAGTTATTCAGGGCTCCCGGCGGGGGATTTAAAAATGAAAGTTTACACAGTAGTATATACATCGCAGGGGAGCGGAGCATGCCACTCGCTCCACTGCTTTATAACTGCTGATCGTATCGGGTCTCAGAAGTGAGACCTGGTGCGATCAATCCCTATCCCCTGTACTACTACCCCCAACATGGAACAGACTCTGTTCCATAATAGGGTAGTAGTACAAACACTAATGTAGCCTCAATGTAGGAAAGGGCGGCAGCATGCCGCTGCAAGTGCGAGAAGCCAGTACGTTAAGATTGGTGACAGCTGTTTCCTTCCCAGAGGAACTCCAACGGTCCGTTGATGTTCCTCTGGGAAGGAAACAGCTGTCACCAATCTTAACGCACTGGCATCTTGCAGTTCCTCGGGAAAGGAAACAGCTGTCACCAATCTTAACGCACTGGCGTCTTGAATTTCTTCTGGGAAGGAAACAGCTTTCACCAATCTTAATGTACTGGCGTCTTGCACTTGCAACGGCATGCTGCCGCTCTATCCTGCATTGATGTATTGAACAATAAAATAAGAAGTCACACTGTACATGTTGAGTGATTTTGTCATTTCTTGCCACACATGGATTTTATAACGTTAATTAAACTGCACAGTTAATGGCGTATAAGTAAAAAAAATACCAAAGTCCAAAATTGCATATTTTTGGTCACTTTTTATACCCTAAAAAAATGTATAAAAAGCGATCAAAAAGTCCCATCAAAACAAAATTGGTACAGATAAAAACTAGAGATCATGGCGCAAAAAATTAGCCCTTATAGAGCCCCGTGATCGGAAAAATAAAAAAAAAGTTATAGGGGTCAGAAGAGGACAATTTTAAACATACTAATTTTCATTCAAGAAGTTATAATTTTTAGAAGAAGTAAAACAAAATCAAACCTATATAGGTTTGGTATCATTTTAAACGTATGGAATAAATATAAGGTCTCATTTTTACTGCGTAGAAACAGCAGCCGCCAAAAATTACAAAATGGTGTTTTTTTTATATGATGAAATGATAACATTTTCACAACCCTTTCTTCAAATAGGGATATTGTAACAAGAAAATACAGACTGAGAGTAAGGTATAGTCATCATGGAATGGAGCATTCATGAATCTCACACAATTTTATCTGATTAAACCTGTTCTAGGAAACTCACTAAAAATCCAACTGCAATTAGTAAAAACAACTGACTGAATTATGAGTGTAGGTGTTTGAGGATAAATGTGTGACAAAAATGACATACAATGATATTTAATACTCCTTAAGTCTTTAGTATATCAGTCTGGTGTGGGTTTTGCCACTATATACTATGTTACTGTTCTTACATTTACACAATACAGGACACTTACTCTCTAATGCCAATAAAGCATGATTTTTATGTTGCACTTGTTTATTTATTGCCATATTTCTTTTAAAATTATCAAGTACATTTATTATTCTATGAACTTGTATCAGACTGCTATTTAACTACCCTTTCAGAAAAGCAAGCAGAATTGCACCTCGTCTTATAGCAGCACTGACCCCTTTAACACCTCTTCAAATGTAAGCACAAGTCCACCCCTTAGCACCTCTTCTAATTGCAGTACTGACCCCCTCAGCACCTTTTTCAATACCAGAACTGACCTTCTCCAAACCTCTTCCAATGGCAGCACTGACCCCACAGCACTCCATCTAATAGCAGCACTGACCCCTTCAGCACCTCTTCTAATGGCAGCTAACCTCTCCTCCATTCTCCCCCACACTACTTTCTATATTCCCAGCCCCAAGATCAGTTGTAGAGGAGGATCCCCTAGCAGAGGGAATACGCACATGCGTACATGTGGGAGTGAACAGGTTTTTCCTTGTAATGTAATATCCAGTCTGCCCAGGAGTAGCTGTAGAAGGAACAGGAGCTCTTTTCAACTCTGGTGTAGCTCCCTTACCCACGCTAAACTCCTTCACCCACCTCTTGATGTAAATGTATATCATGGGTGTGAAGGGGTTAAAGATGTATTCTTTGTTTTTTTTGTAATTTACAAATCTGTTTAACTTTCTGGCACCAGTTGATAAAAAAAAATTTTTTCTAGTGGGGTACCCCTTTAAAGGAAACCTGTCATCGCTTTCTTGCTGCCTGAATCACAAGTCGTTGGGGTGATCTTGTTGGCTTTTCCCCATCCCACCTTACATAATTACTAGATCTTTACCTTTTTTTAGTTTATATATATATATATATATATATATATATATATATATATATATATATACCTTTCAAGGTTGGTTGGAGAAGCTGTTGGTGACCGCCCTGATGACTCCTGATCCGGGAATAATGAAAGTGATGACCGGTTCCTATTTTATTTTATTTTTAAAATTCTTTATTTATATTTGCACACAGCATTACATTCCAACAAAGCACTCTCAAACAAAAAAAGAAAACAACACTGATAGTCAATGACATCTCATCTCTTGCCTTATAATCCTTTTATAAGTGATGTTCTGTGTACCATATCTTGTTATTTTCCCTATCCTCCACCCTCCCCCCATAAAAAAAACAAAAAAAAAACATAATAATAATACCCCTTAGGCTCCTCCCACATTTAGGTTATAAATGTCTAATCGCTGGGTCCCCCATCAATCCGTAGAAAAAAAGATCCATGTGGTCCTACAGTGTGGAGGAGTACAAACAGAGAGGTGGTGGTGCATGGGACCTGCCATTATATAAAATGTTTAAGTGGATTATGGAAACAGATGAATGCATACTCAGTTGTCTACATCAGTACAAAAAAATTAAGAAACATTGTTCAAGCTCGACCAGAGCTCCATTCAAGCTTTAATTTTACTGTAGCAGGGCAATGAGGCATTATGGGAGCCTTTGGACCACAATTCCAGTGACTGATGAGGGTCAGAGTGATGGGGCAGCAAGAGCGCAGATACTTCTGATCTTGTGGATAGGTGTGGAGGAGCCCTGTGTTTCAAGCATTCTGAAGCTTTCCTGCTCTGCTGTATGGCATTTCAGAAGCCATACCTTCTGAATTGTATGAACACCCCTGGTTACCAGTAGTTTGCCTCTTGAAATATTCATGATGCATTTACATTTGAGAATGTAATAATGGCAGAATTGTATATGCCTACCTCATTGAGAGTATTTTTGACCAGCCTTGATGTTGTTCTTTACATTGAACAATTTTGCAATCATCTATTTCCAGGCCATTTGGTGTTGCAGAATTAACCAGTGCTTTCTCTTTTTTTTTCCAGAATAATAAAGACCTCCTTTACTTGCATTGACACTATTCAGCAACCAAATGCAAATTTAACACTTAGAATCAACCCCTTCATATCTTTCATAGGAAAGAACAGAAAAAGCACACATGAGCTGCGGTACAATTCAGTCCCAGTGACAATAGTACAGCAATGAACTGGAACAAAACCAGTAACCCCGCAATAAAGGCAAAGAGAACAACTGAATTGCATCATTACATAAACTGGTATCAGGCATGAGGGTTTTTATGGGAGTACTTCTTTAAGAAATTTAGGATATACAATGTGTACGTCTATTCATGTTAAAGTATTTCTTCTTCTTTTATTCAACAGCTCCCTGTAGAATCACAGCACTCATCTCAACCTCTGTCCAGAAACAGCTTAAAGGGGTATTCCGGGAAAAAGCTTTTCTTTTTATATCAACTGACTCCAGAAAGTTAAACAGATTTGTAAATTACTTCTGTTAAAAAAATTACCCTTCCAGTAGTTATCAGCTGCTGAAGTTGAGTTGTTCTTTTTTTTCTGACAACAGTGCTCTTTGCTGACACCTCTGCTTGTCTCAGGAACTGTCCAAAGCATTAGAAGTTTTCTATGGTGATTTGCTCCTGTCAAGGATGGCTGCTGGTTAGGCCTTAAAATGTGCGTGACTACTGCTGTATACTGCTAAGTGCTGGCACAAGGAATGCACACCAGAAAGAATGTTGGTATAATATCTCCTTCTCAGCATACTGGCTAAGGAGCTGCCCCAAGGAGTTCTGTTTATTACACGGAAGTACATTGGTTTTTACATTTGACAAAAAGGGGAGGTTAGCTATCACGTCAAAAGCAACATGTTATATTTTGAATGGTTATTTGAGTTTTGCGTCTGTATATTTTAGCATATTAAACATTTCTTTCTTGGCTGTAGTTCACTTATGCTACCCTCTTGCTCTTCTACCGGACAATTCTGGATATATCTCTGCACGTCTACACAATCTATATCTCTTCAAATATTTTGTCTCCCAAGTTTCAGCTTCTTATCTCACTTCTTCTGGCCCTGTTCCAAGGTCTTCATTTTCTTGTTCAGCAAGTTAGCAAGCTGAAATCTCTCATAAGGAAAATATTTTTTTTCTGCAGCATATTAGCATATCATATATATATATATATATATATATATATACACACACACATATACTGATCAGTAATCAAAATCATAATGGTCATCCTTATCAATTCCCCCTTAGAAAAACATTATTTGACGTCATCTTTCCCTATAATATATTCTACAGAAATGTAGGTGCACTACTGTGGTAGATGTATACAATGACATTGGCTAATCCCTCAACACTGATGTTAAAATTGAGACATTCGCCAGTGTATCTTTATATTAAGGACACACCAGAGCCCGCACACCAACGCCAAGGTTTCTCAGATGGCACGGGACCTAACGCTAACCTACCTGTGCATAATAAGCAAAAACCAGGGGCCAGTGGGCAATTATAGCAGCACTAGGTCGACATGAAGCCTGCTCCCAGTTCCCTCCAGCTTGACTAAGCACACATACAATGGAAGGGGGGAGAGAGGCTACAAGCCCCACCCAAGTTGGCTGATATAGGTGCATGGCCTCACAGGTGCAACCCTAATGCTGCCTGGAAAATGTTCAAGGCGCATTAACATATGGAGTTTACACACCTCCACGTATAAATTTACAAACAACAACAAAAAACGTGGTCTCAAATGCCTGGAGGTGCTCAACCCCAAATGCAGTTGTGCATATATCCTGGGGGAGCAGATCCTGCCCTTGTAGTCCGTTGCTAGGGGCGATCCCCAGCATAAAAATGCATACAATGGAGGATGCCTGCAGTGGACTACAAGTGCCACAATAGAATCCTACACCAGATAAACGGTGTGGATGTGTAACAATTAGAATACAATACAGAAATGTAGTTGCACTACTGTGGTAGATGTATACAATGACATTGGCTAATCCCTCAACACTGATGTTAAAATTGAGACATTCGCCAGTGTATCCTTATATTAAGGACACACCAGAGCCCGCACACCAACGCCAAGGTTTCTCAGATGGCACGGGACCTAACGCTAACCTACCTGTGCGTAATTAGCAAAAACCAGGGGCCAGTGGGCAATTACAGCAGCACTAGGTCGACATGAAGCCTGCTCCCAGTTCCCTCCAGCATAACTAAGCAAACATACAATGGAAGGGGGGAGAGAGGCTACAAGCCCCACCCAAGTTGGCTGATATAGGTGCATGGCCTCACAGGTGCAACCCTAATGTAATTTTACCTATAATATATTCCACCTAATAGTCTCAGGTTCAGGTGGGAAAAAGAAAAAACGGGTATAGGATGCTTCACTGGTTTGAGACGAGTGGCCCCTTATGAACCACCTCCCTTTGTACCCAGACTGATCCTTCACCTGGGACTCATAGATTAGCCCTACTCTACTGGAGTTACTAATAAGCACCAACACTACTACATGTCAGTGAATGCAATCTACATTTAACCCAATGGGGCAACAATGGTTTAAAAACAGCACCTTTAAACTTACAAAAACAGTACAGTATGTTCTACAGGGCCTGACAAGTAGTTAAAGCAAAAATTATGCAAAACAGAAAAGTGTCCATGATGTGCGGTCCGGCATGACTCCACTGAGCCTATACATATAATGTGCACCTTTACGTTATATGAAATACGGTGCCTGTACTCCTCTTCTTTCTTCTCATGGTGCCGGAGACGCGCTGCTTCTGCTTTCACTACAGGCAGTGAGCTCGCTCCCATTGTCTGCCGCCAGCTCAGTGCGCCTGCGCAGTGCTAGAGGCAGGGAGCGAGCTCACTGCCTATAGTGAAAGCAGAAGCAGCGCGTCTCCGGCACCATGAGAAGAAAGAAGAGGAGTACGGGCACTGTATTTCATATAACATAAAGGTGCACATTATATGTATAGGCTCAGTGGAGGCCCGCACATCATGGACATCGGGGGGTGGGGACCTGTGTGTCAATCACACAGTGGTGCAGCGCTCACTTACAGGGGGTAGGCGTGGCGGAGGTGGGGCATTACAATCACCAGCCACGCCTATCCGACTGTTGCTGACCGCACGATAAAACTATTTTCCTGCTGATAAAGAGTGATAAACAGCAGCCAAAAGTACAGCTGCATTACACGTATCATCATCTATACTATCATGGTATTAGTCTGGGGGTATAATTTCCATGACAGTTGCGCTTTAACTGCACTACCTCTATGCTGGATTACTGGATCCAAGACTCTTTTGCGGTATTGCAATATTTTATATATTTTTGAAATCATTGTTACTACTTTTTTTCTCCACACAAGGGCCCTGTGTAAGGAGATACTGTCAGATATATTGTTATATTGTTATTATTGCTACATTTAAGATATTTTATTAGCGGTTATTTTATATGAATAAATACAATTTTGCTTTCATCATAAATCTGAAGCACAGTTCTAATTATTATCATTACATATATATACGATCATCATGTATCAGTTTTTTCTGGTATTAGTCTAGAGGTGAATGGGACCCTTATATATTTATTTTAATTTACAAATCTGTTTAACTTTCTGGAGCTAGTTAATATATATAAAAAAAAAGTTTTTTTCCTGGAATACCCCTTTAAAACCTTGGTTGTCTTTTTAGGGCAATCACTCCACCTAGGTGGGATAGGGACTAACAGGGACTGAATCAGGTCACTAAAACCAAGTGTCATATACCTTCCCTAGGCTTATTAGGATATACTTTTGGGCTTGAGCTCATTTCTTGAAATGTGACTTAAATGGACACTGTCAGATCCAAAAGCTTTTAATATGTTGTGTCTGATGAAAATTAAAGACCTTTTAAAAAAATCTTTGAATATTTAATAAAGAAAACTGCACCTGAAAATCCCACCACTTGGGATCCCCATACCTGCTGGGACACTAACCAGTCCAGCAGCTGCATCACGCTTGTCTATGAGTCATGGATGACTCATGGACAAGGCTGCGTGAGATGACACACCAATCACTTCCCACCACAAGTTGCAAGACTTTCATCACCAAGCACAATTCCAAGCATCTTGAGCAGTAAGTGTGTTTGGTGGAGCAACAAATCACACTTTTTTATCTGGCAGTCTGGACATGTCTGGGTGCCAGGAGATTGTTACATGCCTGACTGCACTGGGCCAACTGTAAAATCTGTTCAGAGGGGGATAATGCTATAAGGTTGTTATATGTTGTTATTCAGTGGTTCGTCTAAGCCCCTTAGGAAATCTTAATGCTCTTCCATACCATAACATTTTGGACCATTGTATGCTGCCAACTGTGGGAACAGATTAAGTTTGGCTCTTTTCTGTTCCAGCATAACTGTGCCCCATTGCACAAAAGTAGCACAATAAAAGTATACTGTAGGCCACACGTTAGCCAAGATACTATGACCTTACGGAAATATACGATAAAGTATCAGGAAGAAATGGTGGCGTAAAACTTAACTTTTACTGATATTACATCTAAAATACACCAAACCTAAGTATGTTTATAACCATTACTAATTACAGTGATCCCCCAACCTACAATGGCCCCGACATATGATATTTTCAACATACGATGGCCTTTCAGAGGCCATCGCATGTTGAAGGCAGCATCAACATACAATGCTTTTGTATGTCGGGGGCCATCGCATAAAGGCTATCCAACAGCGCAGACTGCTTCAGCTGCCACCGGATAGCCATTTAATGTGCCCGTGTTGTCCAGTGAGTGACACTCACCTGTCCCCGCCCCTCCGGACCGTCCTCTTCAGGCTCCGCTGCATGGCCGTTACTCTCCTTCACCGTCATCACATCGTCGCGCACGCCATCCCATCATCCAATAGGAGCGGCGTGCGCAGCGACGTGATGACAGCAATGGAGAGCGACGATCCAGGGCAGAGGTGACGGTCCGGAGCGGTGGGGACACCCCGGGGACGTGATAGTGGCGATGGAGAGCGACGATCCAGGACAGCGGTGATGGTCCAGAGTGGCGGGGACACGTGAGTATAACTTTCTATATTATTATTACGCGGATCCCTCAACATACGATGGATTCCAGTAATGATAGTTCATTTGGAAGGAATTACGATCGTATGGTAAGGGATCACTGTAATATATCCACATGAAATAAAAAAAGAATATTTAAAAAAAACAGACCATGTCCATAGTTTTATATACAAGTCAAGAATAAACTCAATCTTGAGACCATAAAATTACCATAGCCAGATACTGATTAAATATATAGGTATATGGTAATCCCAATAGACACCATATGCATAATATATACAGATGCACAAAAATATAGTTGGTATAAAGTATGCACAAAGAAACCCAAGCCCAAATGCAGCAGATAGGTCATATGGAGCCTGCTGCAGTTACAGTGGATCGGCATAGAATAAATCTTGCAGTGGCAAGATACCCGGAGATACCGATCCACTATAACTGTAGCAGGTATATAAGCGCGGTCCCACCACTGTTCTCTATCTCAATATAACTTAAAGACTCAGTGGCAGAGGCGGCTCTCTAATTAGGGGATATAGGCGGCCGCCTAAGGCCTCACGCTAGAGGGGGCCTCGCGGCCACCTAAATCGTGTACTTAGAGCAGTGATTTTGGCTAAATTTTTTTTTTAAATGTCCCGCCCCGGCCTGCGCGCAGGGGGGGAAGGGAAGCCTGCCTGCGTCCTCCTGCGTCCCCTGCGTGACCCTCCCCCTTGCGGTGCAGTGAGCCGAAAATGGTGCCCGACGGCGGAGCGAGCTGCATTTGCGCCGGACTACCGTGGAACTGCAAGCTGCGCGGGCCAGTGTGAGGTGAGATTTCCGAAGGTACCGTACCCTTTCCACCTCCCTGTTACCCCTTCTCAACCCTGTCCAAACCCCCCCACCGTCAACCAGGTCCACCCTCTGCACCCCCCCATCACACATGTCCACCCCCCCTGTCATCCATGTCTGCCTTGTCTACCTCCCTGTCCATCCCTGTCACCCATGTCCTACCCCCCCGTCACCCATGTCTACCCCCCCTGTCACCCATGTCTAGCCCCCCTCAAACCCCCGCCAGTCCAGTGTGTTTCCCAACCAGGGTGCCTCCAGCTGTTGCAAAACTTCAACTCCCAGCATGCCCGGACAGCCAAAGTCTGTCCAGGCATGCTGGGAGTTGTAGTTTTGTAACAGCTGGAGGCACCCTGGTTGGGAAACACTGATCCAGTCCATACTAATCCCACACCATGGCCAGTTAGGATGTCAGGTGTGTACACTGTCCGTAATAATGTTATAAAACATGTCCACCCCCCTGTCACCCATGTCCACCTCCCTGTCACCCATGTCCACCCCCTGTCACCCTTGTTCACCCCCCTGTCACCCATGTCCACCCCCCTGTCACCCATGTCCACTCCCCTGTCACCCATGTCCACTCCCCTGTCACCCATGTCCTCCCCCCTGTCACCCATGTCCACCCCCTTTCACCCATGTTCACCCCCCCCTGTCACCCATGTTCACCCCCCTGTCACCTATGTTCACCCTCCTGTCATCCCTGTCACCCATGTCTTCCCCCCTGTCACCCATGTCCTCCCCCCTGTTACCCATGTCCACCCCCTGTCACCCATGTCCACCCCCCTGTCACCCCTGTCCACCCCCATGTCACCCCTGGTCAGTCCCTGTCACCCCTGTTCACCCCCTGTCACCCCTGTTCACCCCCTGTCACCCCTGTTAACCCCCCTGTCACCCCTGTTCACCTCCCTGTCACCCATGTCCACCCCCCTGTCACCCATGTCCACCCCCCTGTCACCCATGTCCACTCCCCTGTCATCCCTGTCACCCATGTCTACCCCCCCTGTCACCCATGTCCACCCCCTGTCATCCCTGTCACCCATGTCCTCCCCCCTGTCACACATGTCCTCCCCCGTCACCCATGTCCACTCCCCTGTCACCCATGTCCTCCCCCCTGTCACCCATGTCCACCCCCTGTCATCCCTGTCACCCATGTCTACCCCCACTGTCACCCATGTTCACCCTCCTGTCACCCATGTCCTCCCCCCTGTCACCCATGTCAACCCCCTGTAACCCATGTCCACCCCGTCACCCATGTCCACCCCCCTGTCACCCCTGTTCACCCCGTCACCCCTGTTCACCCCCCTGTCACCCCTGTTCACCTCCCTGTCTCCCATGTCCACCCCCCTGTCACCCCTGTTCACCTCCCTGTCACCCATGTCCACACCCCTGTCACCCATGTCCACCCCCCTGTCACCCATGTCCACTCCCCTGTCATCCCTGTCACCCATGTCTACCCCCCCGTCACCCATGTCCACCCCCTGTCATCCCTGTCACCCATGTCTACCCCCCTGTCACCCATGTCCTCCCCCTGTCACCCATGTCCTCCCCCCTGTCACCCATGTTCACCCTCCTGTCATCCCTGTCACCCATGTCCTCCCCCCTGTCACCCATGTCCACCCCCCTGTCACCCATGTCCACCCCCGTCATCCCTGTTCACCCATGTCCACCCCGTCACCCGTGTCCTCCCCCCTGTCACCCATGTCCTCCCCCCCTGTCATCCCTGTCACCCATGTCCACCCCCCTGTCACCCATGTCCATCCCCCTGTCACCCATGTCCACCCCCTGTCACCCATATCCACCCGTCACCCATGTCCACTCCCTGTCATCCCTGTCCCCTATGTCTACCCCCCCTGTCACCCATGTCCTCCCCCGTCACCCATGTCCACTCCCCTGTCATCCCTGTCACCCATGTCTACCCGCCCATTCACCCATGTCCACCCCCTGTCATCCCTGTCACCCATGTCTACCCCCCCTGTCACCCATGTTCACCCTCCTGTCATCCCTGTCACCCATGTCCTCCCCCCTGTTACCCATGTCCACCCCCCTGTCACCCATGTCCACCCCCCCTGTCATCAATGTTCACCCATGTCCACCCCGTCACCCATGTCCTCCCCCCTGTCACCCATGTCCACCCCACTGTCATCCCTGTCACCCATGTCCACCCCCTGTGTCACCCATGTCCACCCCCTGTCACCCATGTCCACCCCGTCACCCATGTCCATCCCCCTGTCACCCTTGTCCACCCCCTGTCACCCATGTCCACTCCCTGTCTACCCCCCGTCACCCATGTCTACCCCCCGTCACCCATGTCCTCCCCCCTGTCACCCATGTCCTCCCCCCTGTCACCCATGTTCACCCTCCTGTCATCCCTGTCACCCATGTCCACCCCCATGTCATCCCTGTTCACCCATGTCCACCCCCTGTCACCCATGTCCTCCCCCTGTCACCCATGTCCACCTCCCTGTCATCCCTGTCACCCATGTCCACCCCCCCTGTCACCCATGTCCACCCCCCTGTCACCCATGTCCACCCCCCTGTCACCCATGTCCTACCCCCTACCCCCTCTGTCACCCATGTACACTCCTCTATACCCCTCTGTCACCCATGTACACTCCTCTACACCCCTCTGTACACCCCTCTGTCACCCATGTACACTCCTCTACACCCCTCTGTCACCCATGTACACTCCTCTACACCCCTCTGTCACCCATGTACACTCCTCTACACCCCTCTGTCACCCATGTACACTCCTCTACACCCCTCTGTCACCCATGTACACTCCTCTATACCCCTCTGTCACCCATGTACACTCCTCTACACCCCTCTGTCACCCATGTACACTCCTCTATACCCCTCTGTCACCCATGTACACTCCTCTATACCCCTCTGTCACCCATGTACACTCCTCTACACACCTCTGTCACCCATGTACACTCCTCTATACCCCTCTGTCACCCATGTACACCCCTCTACACCCCTCTGTCACCCATGTACACTCCTCTACACCCCTCTGTCACCCATGTACACTCCTCTACACCCCTCTGTCACCCATGTACACCCCTCTGTCATCCATGTACACTCCTCTACACCCCTCTGTCACCCATGTACACTCCTCTACACCCCTCTGTCACCCATGTACACTCCTCTACACCCCTCTGTCACCCATGTACACTCCTCTATACCCCTCTGTCACCCATGTACACTCCTCTATACCCCTCTGTCACCCATGTACACTCCTCTACACCCCTCTGTCACCCATGTACACTCCTCTACACCCCTCTGTCACCCATGTACACTCCTCTATACCCCTCTGTCACCCCTGTACACCCCTCTGTCACCCATGTACACTGCTCTACACCCCTCTGTCACCCATGTACACTCCTCTACACCCCTCTGTCACCCATGTACACTCCTCTATACCCCTCTGTCACCCATGTACACCCCTCTACACCCCTCTGTCACCCATGTACACTCCTCTACACCCCTCTATCACCCATGTACACTCCTCTACACCCCTCTCTCACCCATGTACACTCCTCTACACCCCTCTGTCACCGATGTACACTCTTCTATACCCCTCTGTCACCCATGTACACCCCTCTACACCCCTCTGTCACCCATGTACACTCCTTTACACCCCTCTGTCACCCATGTACACTCCTCTACACCTCTCTGTCACCCATGTACACTCCTCTACCCCCTCTGTTACCCATGTACACTCTTCTACACCCCTCTGTCACCCATGGAAAAAAAATGTTCGGCACCTAATAGATTTGTTTTGCAGGTTTTACGGTGAAGAATTGTGTGTGGAAGAAATCGTGATGATGACCCGGACCAAATGGAGAAGAGAAGGCAACGAAGCAAATTAGAGAAGACGTCATTGGTGAGTTGCTGTATAAAGCAGCACTTTAAACTACATACCCACTGATAAACAGATATAGCGCATTGCTTTTTTTTTTTTATCGCGCTTGGGGGGCCTCAGATATATTTTTGCCTATGGCCTCAAAAAGTCTAGAGCCGCCTCTGCTCAGTGGGGCACCTGTCAGTTGACAATTGGGAAGCATGAGGTTCTATTCCTCTATATATCTGTACATTGTTACTTTGCCACATTACCCATTATCCCTAGGTGGTTCTGTATCCTCCCTTACAGCAGGCACCATAGGTCATATCTGCAGATTCCATTATCAATTCATGTCGGTGTTCTTTGTATTATTTAAAGGGGTACTCCCCTGGAAAATATACCTTTTTTTTTTAAATCAACTGGTGTCAGCAAGTTAAACAGATTTGTAAATTACTTCTATTAAAATATCTTAATCCTTCCTGATCTTATCAGCTGCGCTATACTACAGAGAAAGTTCTTTTCTTTTTAAATTTCCTTTCTGTCTGACCACAGTTCTCTCTGTTGACACCTCTGTCCATTTTAAGAACTGTCTGGAGCAGGAGAGGTTTCTTATGGGAATTTGCTTGTACTCTGGACAGTTCCTAAAATGGATAGAGCACTGTGGTCAGACAGAAAGGAAATTCAAAAAGAAAAGAACTTCCTCTGGAACATGCAGCAGCTGATAAGTACTGGAAGGATTAAGATTTTTAAATAGAAGTGATTTACAAATCTGTTTAACTTTCTGGTATCAGTTGATAAAAAAAAATGTTTTCCAGGGGAGTACCCCTTTAATATGTATAGCTCTCATAAAGCCCCTGAAGACATTCAGCTGTGATTTGGTTACAATCCAAACAGCTTGAACAGAAACGTGTTGGGCTATGGCTTCTTTGTGCATACTTTATACCGACTATGGGGGAGATTTATCAAAACCTGTCCAGAGGGAAAGTTGCTGAGTGGCCCATAGCAACCAATCAAATGGCTTCTTTCATTTTTCAGAAGCCTTTTTCAAAAATGAAAAAAGCGATCTGATTGGTTGGTTGCTATGGGCAACTCAGCAACTTTTCCTCTGGACAGGTTTTGATAAATCTCCCCCTATATTTTTGTGCATCTGCATATATTATGCATATGGGATAAAATGGTATATTGTCCTCAAAAACAAGAATACTGACACTAAATGGGAGACTTTTAAAGATATCTTAAATTACTTCAAGTAAAAAAAAAAAAAAGATATCTTAAATTATCACTGTAATAAATATATACCTTATGGGAATAAAAGGGTCAGAAATAAAAGAAAACCAATATGGATCAATAAAAACATTAAAGGGGCAATAAAGGACAAATATAAAGCATTTAAAATACTAAAACAGGACAGCAGTGAAGAAGCATTAAAAAGCTATAGAGAAAAATGTAAATTATGTTAAAAAAAAATCAGATAAAAGCCGCAAAAATAGAGACGGAAAGACTCATTGCCAAAGAGAGTAAAACTAACCCCAAAATGTTCTTTAACTATATTAACAGCAAAAAGGTCAAAAATGAAAGTGTGGGCCCCTTAAAAAATGAGAAAGAAATTATAAACGGGGATCAGGAAAAAGCAAATATATTAAACAAATTCTTCTCCACTGTGTTCACCGAGGAAAATGAAATGTCAGGTGAAATACAGCGAGATAAGCTAAGCTCCCCAGTACAGGTCACCTGTCTAACCTAGGAAGAAGTATAGTGCCGCCTACAAAAAATAAAAACAGAAAAATCACCAGGTCCAGATGGCATACACCCCCGTGTTCTAAAGGAATTAAGCAATGTTATAGACAGACCCCTATTTTTTATATTCCGGGACTCTATAGCAAAAGGGACTGTTCCCCAGGACTGGCGAATAGCAAATGTGGTACCAATATTGAAAAAGGGAACAAAAGGTGACCCGGGGAATTATAGGCCTGTTAGTTTAACCTCCGTTTTATGTAAATTGTTTAAGGGTTTTCTAAGAGATGCTATTTTGGATTATAATGATAAAAATAAATGCATGACCCCATATCAGCATGGCTTTATGAGGGATCGGTCCTGTCAAACTAACCTGATCAGCTTCTATGAGGAGGTGAGCTCCAGACTGGACCAGGGTGAATCACTGGATGTCGTATATCTGGATTTTTTTCGAAGCATTTGATACAGTGCCTCATAAAAGGTTGGTGCATAAAATAAGAAGGATGGGGCTGGGGGAGAATGTGTGTAAGTGGGTAAGTAACTGGCTCAGTGATATGAACAGCGGGTGGTTATGAATGGTACTTATTCTGATTGGGTGACTGTTACTAGTGGGGTACCACAGGGGTCTGTCTTGGGTCCTGTTCTATTTAATATATTTATTAATGACCTTGTAGAGGGGTTGAATAGTAAAGTAACAATCTTTGCAGATGATACTAAACTCTGTAAAACGGTAAACACTATAGAGGATAGTGCACTGTTACAAATGGATCTGAATAGGTTGGAGGTTTGGGCTGAGAAGTGGCAAATGAGGTTCAACACTGATAAATGTAAGGTAATGCACATGGGGAGGAAAAATTATTATGTATTAAATGGGAGCACACTTGGGACGACTGACATGGAAAAGGACTTAGGAATCTTAGTCAACAGTAAACTTAGCTGTAGTGACCAGTGTCAGGCAGCTGCTGCCAAGACTAATAAAATCATGGGGTGCATCAATAGGAGCATAGATGCCCACGACAAGGAAATAATTCTACCGCTGTACAAATCACTAGTCAGACCACACATAGAATACTGTGTACAGTACTGGGCACCAGTGTACAAGAAAAATATAGTGGAGCTGGAGAGGGTTCAAAGACGGGCAACCAGAGTAATACGGGGAATGGGAGGACTACAGTACCCAGAAAGATTATCAGAATTAGGGTTATTTAGTTTAGAAAAAAGAAGGGGGGAGACCTAATAACTATGTATAAATATATCAGGGACAGTACAGAGATCTCTCCCATGATCTATTTATACCCAGGACTGTATCTATAACAAGGGGGAATCCTCTACGTCTAGAGGAAAGAAGGTTTCTACACCAGCACAGACAGGGGTTCTTTATTGTAAGAGCAGTGAGACTCTGGAATTCTCTGCCTGAGGAGGTGGTCATGGTGAACTCTGTAAAATAATTCAAAACAGGTCTGGATGCATTCTTGGAGAGTAATAACATCGCTGGTTATGTATACTAGATTTATAGAGACAGAACGTTGATCCAGGATTTATTCTGACTGCCATATTTGGAGTCGGGAAGGAATTTTTACCTCTAGTATGAGGGTTTTTTGCCTTCCTCTGGACTCATTAGGGATATAGGTTGAACTTGATGGACTCTGGTCTTTTTTTCAACCTGATGAACTATGTTACTATGGTGTCTATTGGGATTACCGTATACCTATATATTTAGTTGGTATCTGGCTATGGTAACTTTATGGTATCAAGATTGAGTTTACTTTGGACTTGTATATAAAACTATGCCATGGGATGTCCTAAAAGCTCCTGTACGTGTAATGCCTTGGTGTCCCCAATACTTGTGTATATATAGTGTGCATTTCCAATTCACTTTACATCCGCTTCTGGCTTTGGTTAACAAAAATGGCTTTATTAAGAAAAATGCTATGTGTGAACTAGGGATGTCCCGATACCATTTTTTTAAGACCGAGTACGAGTACCGATACTTTAATTCTAGTACTTGCCATTACCAAGTACGAGTACTTATATTTTAAAGGGAATCTGACACCAGGGTGAGACGGTTTCTGGAGCTGTTTACCGTATGATATGTGGGTCCTTTTTGTGTAAAATGGAGGCGGCTGCTGTAGTATGAGCCAAGATTTCTCACTTCTCCATTGGACAGAACAGGGAATTTGCATTGGCAGTGAGACCGATGACCAAATGGTGAGCAGCGGTAGAAACCGGGTCACCTGCACTATCTACCCATAAATTCAAGTTAGTGCAGGTGACTCTGCTGTAAGATTGTCTTTAATAGTAGACATTAGCAGCAGCCCCCTGGAAGTCATCAGTAGCAGCCCCCCCCCTGTAGACAGCTGCCCCCCTTGTAGACAGCAGCCCCCCTGTAGACCACAGCCCCGCTTTAGACAGTGGGCCCCCATTTAGACAGCAGCAGGCCCCCCCTTTAGACAGCAGCAGGGCCCCCCTTTAGACAGCAGCAGGCCCCCTTTAGACACCATCAGGGCCCCCCATTTAGACAGCAGCATGGCCCCCCGCTTCAGATAGCAGCAGCCCCCCCCTTTAGACAGCAGCAGGGCCCCCCCTTTAGACAGCAGCAGGGCCCCCCCTTTAGAAAGCAGCAGGGCCCCCGTTTAGACAGCAGCAGGGCCCCCCCCCTTTAGACAGCAGCAGGCCTCCCCCTTTAGACAGCAGCAGGGCCCCCCTTTAGACAGCAGCAGGCCCCCCCATTTAGACAGCAGCAGCCCCCCTTTAGACAGCAGCAAGCCCCATCTTTAGACACCAGCAGGGCCCCCCCATTTAGACAGCAGCAGGGCCCCTCCTGCTTAGACAGCAGCAGGGCCCCCCCCCCTGCTTAGACAGCAGCAGGGCCCCCCCCGCTTAGACATTAGTAGCAGGACCCTCCTTGCAGGCAGCTCACCTCTTCTGTCGGGTGCTGGTGCTGCGACTCTGCTGCCCCGTTCTCCCGTCCGCATCGTGTCGTCCTATGGAGGAGCATGTGACATACAGGTCACTCTGCTTCCTGTGTAGCGTTACGCTGGGCTCAGGGGAGGAGACGGAGTGACGTGTGTGTCACATGCTCCTCCATGGGACACTATGATGCGGACGGGCGGATGAAAGAACGGGGCAGCAGAGCGGCACCAGGTATCGGGCATGGTATTAGGGGACATTAAACGAGTCCCCGATACCATGCAAATGGCTAGTATCGGCCCCGATACCGATACCAGTATCGGTATCGGGACATCCCTAGTGTGAACCCCCCTTTATATTGCTACTACAAATTGATGCATGATAATAAGATATAATGGTAACATAATGTAAACACCCTACAAAACCCAAACATCATCTGGTACAAATAATAAGTAAACAATTATCCTTATATAAAGTAATAAGTGTTTTACATAAAAGTTTGATAATAATCTTTATACAGATATTAGCATTACTTTTAAGATGTTTTCATATGCATGTCAGCATTTTTATTAATTGTGGCTTTTATCTTGCCTTTTATATCTTGCTGGTTAGTGTTTTTAGTATACTCCTACATCTTTTTGATTTTATGTCTGGTGCGAGCCTCCTACTGTTTGCAAAATAACTCAAATGCTGGATTTTTACTAGTAGGATTTCAAAGAAAATGTTGTAAGACACTTACTAGTAATCCCCATTGGAAAATACAGTTAGCAATTTCAGAAAATATTACAGACAACGTAACAAGGTTTGTGTAATTACCTTTTATTGTACATCTTTTTACAATTACAACTAGACTAGATACAATGGCATAAATTAACTCCACAGGGAACAACTTGTGGGCCCAGATCTATCAATCTGCCTTAAGACAGAACTGGTTTTGCTCATAACAACCAATCACAGCTAAGCTTTCATATTAAATTGGGTCATTGTGGTTTATTCTGTCCTTCTGTGTCTGCAGGTGTAATGGTAACTCACCTTATTGCCCAAATGTTTCTTCCTATTTAGTATTTTTGTTTCTGTTTTTTTTCCCCTCACCATATGTTTAACATGTGAGGTCAAGTTTTCCTGACCTTTTTTTACATTTAGCAACCTATACATTTAGGATACAGGTGGTCAGGATTGCCATCAGAAATTTTGGGACCCCACACAGCTTATAGAACTTAATAGTAATAATAGGACCTTTTTCCTTTTTTTTTTTTTTTAGCTCTATTTGTGTCAGCCTGATCGGAGATGTCCGGAATAAGCTGTGGGTCCTGATTTTTTCCCCATCATTCTACACTCAATACCCAAATCTGAAACCACTCTACACAGACCAGTAAACTACACAGGATCTGTGTACTATATAAGTGATTATATACAGTGCCCATATAGTGGTAGATACCAGCTGTATAGAGATCTGTATACTATATAAGTGATTAAATACAGGACCATATGGTGGTATATGTCAGCTGTACACAGGATCTGTATTCCATATAAGGGCTTAAAGTTACATCTAGGGACCCACATTGCATATTTTCTGACTGGCGGCATCCTCTTTCCTTTTCTTCTCCGTCCGGATAAGAAAATCAAGTGGATCTCTTAACATCTGCAGGACAAACATGTTAGAACCTGCAATTTCCAGTGCCCTCCCCTCCTCTACACAATCTTCCCATCTATAGGCCCCTAACGGTTATAATGCCCTCCTTGGTGTCCTGTACGGTAAAAGGGAAGGTAAATAGGTAGATCAGGAAGCCAGATATGTAGGTAGTTGACTAGCCAAGTAGGTAGGTAGCCAGGCATGTAGGTACAGTGGGGCAAAAAAGTATTTAGTCAGCCACCAATTGTGCAAGTTCTCCCTCTTAAAAAGAGAAGAGAGCAGGGCTGCCATCAGGAATTTTGGGGCCCCATACAGCCATAGCGTCTGGCCCCTCCTCACCAAAAGCAATAGTCCAAAAACGCTTTTTAATTTGTGTAATATTTTTGGCTGTTTATAGTAGAAAATATATGCAGCATTATGGATAGATGTTGGCAAGTTAATGGACTTAAACACCTTTTTTTTTTTATCTTTGACAGTGGGGGTCTGGCTGCTGAGACCCCACTGATCAGTAGAACAAAGGAACAAAAGAGCCATTGCTATCAAATACTGTGGTATAATATTTGCACTATATGTGATGTGCGGAACTTTTCCATAAGAAATCCTACATCTATATACAAGCACATTTAAATATAAATTATATACATAAAGTGGCGGAATAACTACTATAGACCGGGCTGTTCACAAAATTCCCCCCAACCCCCCATCATACCAAACAAAACCAGTATACTAATACTAACATAAAAAAAAATACCACTACACAAAAGCCAAATAATACCGCCACGTCTTATTATACAGTACCACTACACACAACACCAACAACAAAAGCGTCAGCAACAAAGATGTATGAAATATTACAAAAGTTTATTTATTGAGAATCATATAAAAAATGCATCATAGCAATTAAAAAAGCACAGTGTACACAGCTAGAAGAAAAGGCAGAAACATACAGGCTCAAGATGAGGGGTATTTGAATGAAGAGAACACTGACAAACGTTGTATAAACAAGGGACTCACATGAAGAGATGCAAACTTATGCAATAAAGTTCAATAGATTGAGTACAAATACAACAGTGGTCAGAAACAATGACAGATGTATATTACCATAACCGAGCCATGTAGTTACCTGCACCTACCCCAACGCACGTTTCACGCCAATGCGCTTCGTCAGGGGGCGTGGCTATTCCTGGATAGAGGTATTCTATTTATATGGTGGACTGACCTATCTCTAACTAATGACCATGAAAGACAGACAAATGCACCAATCATTATCTGCCGCCTAGAGGAAGTAGTAGTATGATAAACCGTACCTAGTTCAGAGAGATGGTGGACTAGCGCCATAATGGTGCCGCGCAATCCCGGAAGTGGCTGCAGCCATGTGATCGTATCGGTCACATGACCGGAGACACGCTCGTGTGATGACATGGCGGTAAACAACGTCCTATGTGCCAATAGGAAACGCCAGGGAAATAGAGGCAGGGTATTGCGGAAGGCGCATGCGCACATGAGTGAAGGCCGAACTTAGACAAAGTGAACAGTGCAGATAGTGCTAAAGTGAAACATGCAGTGCAGGTGAAAAAACAGTGAACAACAAGTGCGACAAGATATTAATAAAAAGTTAATACCTACCTGAGGCGATAACTGTGTAAAACAAATAAGTTACAATATATGTGACCATTGAATGAATGTGATTGGATGTTGGAAAATACGTGTATATCAGTCGAATGTGAGCATGTAGGAAAAAAGGAAGGAAGTGAACATGGTGTAAGGATGATGTGAGTGTAATTTAACCTATGTGTGACTATGTGATAGTGAGATAAGTGCTATGTGTTAATGTGAAAGACAGCTTAGTGAACAAATAATGAACTATAATATTAAGCCACACCAGTAATAGATAATTAAAGGACAATTCATTATTGGAATATATAAAAAATATATATAAAAATATATATATAATAAATAATATGTAAAAAAAATATTATTCTGTAAAGGAACATTGAAGGGGAATTTATGTATACACGCACACATATATATATTAGTGAAATAATGATAATATTAAAATCTATGGAGGTGTGCATAAAGAATAGATGCATCTATACACATATAAAAAAGTGCAAATGCAGAAAATAAATGCCACCTAGGCGCAAATAATACATGGCTCGGTTACTCATTGATGGACACATTAGCAGCAAGAAGGTATAAGGTGCATTAAACAATAGATAGTCCAGTGGGAAATGGTGCCCATCTAGCAAGGAACTCTCCTCTGGGACTGGGACTGAGTACCACCACATAGTAAGGGAATAACGTCACCATATACTGTACGAATAATATGTGAATTAATTCCAGTATCAAGACCAATCTCTATACAGGAGACAAATAATCAGCTACACCCTGATCACAAATTACTACCCTTTAATGATTGAATAATGCAGCCATACTGTTACTGTATATCAAACACTATATACAGACCAACATTATTCCCCTACAGTCACAATGCATTGCAGTTACATCCAGGTGATGTCTTCTCTATTCGGAGTAGTTCATTTTTTTATTTTCTTTACGGCCTAGAAGATGACCTTTTCCAGCTGTGACTTGTTTCTGCAGAATCTGTCAGACAAAAATTTTAGGCTCTGCACTTTTCCTGCATCCTACACATAGTGCCCCATACAGTTATAATGCTCCTGTTTGTGTCCCACACAATAATAGTGCCTCTCAAATAAAAGTTACTCCTCTAAGAGTACCCCCATAAAGTTAATTGCCCCCAATATTACCCACACACACAGTAGCTACCTCCATAATAGTGCTCTGACACAGCAGTTTGCCCACTAACAATGCCCCAATACAGTAGTAACCCCCTTATGGTCCCCATAGTAGTAAGATCCATTTGCATGGTATCTCTACTTTAATACCTGCCAGGGAAACTAAGGAAGAAGGGGCACTGAGCAGCATGCTGAGTGGTGGTGTCCCAGAGTTAGTGCAAGGGGTGATAAGAGCAGAGCCAGGGTAACAACTCAGCTGCCATAATACTCAGTGACAACTAGAGGGAAGACAAGCAGGCCATCACATCTGGGGAAAAGCGGGGTGAATGACAGTACACAGTGCAGGGCTCACAGTTGTTACGCCGAGCGCTCCGGGTCCCCGCTCCTCCCCGGAGCGCTCGCTTCTCTCTCGCTACCGCAGCGCTCCGGGCAGCTCCACTGACCCGGTGCGCTGCGATACCGTCTCCAGCCGGGATGCGATTCGCGATGCGGGTAGCGCCCGCTCGCGATGCGCATCCCGGCTCCCGTACCTGACTCGCTCTCCGTCTGTCCTGTCCCGGCGCGCGCGGCCCCGCTCCCTAGGGCGCGCGCGCGCCGGGTCTCTGCGATTTAAAGGGCCACTGCGCCGCTGATTGGCGCAGTGGTTCCAATTAGTGTGTTCACCTGTGCACTCCCTATTTATACCTCACTTCCCCTTCACTCCCTCGCCGGATCTTGTTGCCATTGTGCCAGTGAAAGCGTTTCCCTGTGTGTTCCTAGCCTGTGTTCCAGACCTCCTGCCGTTGCCCCCGACTACGATCCTTGCTGCCTGCCCTGACCTTCTGCTACGTCCGACCTTGCTTCTGTCTACTCCCTTGTACCGCGCCTATCTTCAGCAGTCAGAGAGGTTGAGCCGTTGCTAGTGGATACGACCTGGTCACTACCGCCGCAGCAAGACCATCCCGCTTTGCGGCGGGCTCTGGTGAAAACCAGTAGTGACTTAGAACCGATCCACTAGCACGGTCCACGCCAATCCCTCTCTGCCAGCCGGCATCGTGACAGTAGATCCGGCCATGGATCCCGCTGAAGTTCCTCTGCCAGTTGTCGCCGACCTCACCACGGTGGTCGCCCAGCAGTCACAACAGATAGCGCAACAAGGCCAACAGCTGTCTCAACTGACCGTGATGCTACAGCAGCTACTACCACAGCTTCAGCAATCATCTCCTCCGCCAGCTCCTGCACCTCCTCCGCAGCGAGTGGCCGCTTCTGGTCTACGACTATCCTTGCCGGATAAATTTGATGGGGACTCTAAATTCTGCCGTGGCTTTCTTTCCCAATGTTCCCTGCACTTGGAGATGATGTCGGACCAGTTCCCTACTGAAAGGTCTAAGGTGGCTTTCGTAGTCAGCCTTCTGTCTGGAAAAGCTCTGTCATGGGCCACACCGCTCTGGGACCGCAATGACCCCGTCACTGCCTCTGTACACTCCTTCTTCTCGGAAATTCGAAGTGTCTTTGAGGAACCTGCCCGAGCCTCTTCTGCTGAGACTGCCCTGTTGAACCTGGTCCAGGGTAATTCTTCCGTTGGCGAGTACGCCGTACAATTCCGTACTCTTGCTTCAGAATTATCCTGGAATAATGAGGCCCTCTGCGCGACCTTTAAAAAAGGCCTATCCAGCAACATTAAAGATGTTCTGGCCGCACGAGAAATCCCTGCTAACCTACATGAACTCATCCATCTTGCCACTCGCATTGACATGCGTTTTTCCGAAAGGCGTCAGGAGCTCCGCCAGGATATGGACTTTGTTCGCACAAGGCGTTTTTTCTCCCCGGCTCCTCTCTCCTCTGGTCCCCTGCAATCCGTTCCTGTGCCTCCCGCCGTGGAGGCTATGCAGGTCGACCGGTCTCGCCTGACACCTCAAGAGAGGACACGACGCCGCATGGAGAATCTCTGCTTGTACTGTGCCAGTACCGAACACTTCCTGAAGGATTGTCCTATCCGTCCTCCCCGCCTGGAAAGACGTACGCTGATTCCGCACAAAGGTGAGACAGTCCTTGATGTCTACTCTGCTTCTCCACGTCTTACTGTGCCTGTGCGGATATCTGCCTCTGCCTTCTCCTTCTCTACTATGGCCTTCTTGGATTCCGGATCTGCAGGAAATTTTATTTTGGCCTCTCTCGTCAACAGGTTCAACATCCCAGTGACCAGTCTCGCCAGACCCCTCTACATCAATTGTGTAAACAATGAAAGATTGGACTGTACCATACGTTACCGCACGGAGCCCCTTCTAATGTGCATCGGACCTCATCACGAGAGGATTGAATTTTTGGTCCTCCCCAATTGCACTTCCGAAATCCTCCTTGGACTACCCTGGCTTCAACTCCATTCCCCAACCCTGGATTGGTCCTCTGGGGAGATCAAGAGTTGGGGGCCCTCTTGTTTCAAGGACTGCCTAAAACCGGTTCCCAGTACCCCTTGCCGTGACTCTGTGGTTCCCCCTGTAACCGGTCTCCCTAAGGCCTATATGGACTTTGCGGATGTTTTTTGCAAAAAACAAGCTGAGACTCTACCTCCTCACAGGCCTTATGATTGTCCTATTGACCTCCTCCCGGGCACTACTCCACCCCGGGGCAGAATCTATCCTCTGTCCGCCCCAGAGACTCTTGCTATGTCGGAGTACATCCAGGAAAATTTAAAAAAAGGCTTTATCCGTAAATCCTCCTCTCCTGCCGGAGCCGGATTTTTCTTTGTGTCCAAAAAAGATGGCTCTCTACGTCCTTGCATTGACTACCGCGGTCTTAATAAAATCACGGTAAAGAACCGCTACCCCCTACCTCTTATCTCTGAACTCTTTGATCGCCTCCAAGGTGCCCACATCTTTACCAAACTGGACTTAAGAGGTGCTTATAATCTCATCCGCATCAGAGAGGGGGATGAATGGAAAACGGCATTTAACACTAGAGATGGACACTTTGAGTATCTGGTCATGCCCTTTGGCCTGTGCAACGCCCCTGCCGTCTTCCAAGACTTTGTTAATGAAATTTTTCGTGATCTCTTATACTCCTGTGTTGTTGTATATCTGGACGATATCCTGATTTTTTCTGCCAATCTAGAAGAACACCGCCAGCATGTCCGTATGGTTCTTCAGAGACTTCGTGACAATCAACTTTATGCCAAGATAGAGAAATGTCTGTTTGAATGCCAATCTCTTCCTTTCCTAGGATACTTGGTCTCTGGCCAGGGACTACAAATGGATCCAGACAAACTCTCTGCCGTCTTAGATTGGCCACGCCCCTCCGGACTCCGTGCTATCCAACGTTTTTTGGGGTTCGCCAATTATTACAGGCAATTTATTCCACATTTTTCTACCGTTGTGGCCCCTATCGTGGCTTTAACCAAAAAAAATGCCAATCCCAAGTCTTGGCCTCCTCAAGCGGAAGACGCCTTCAAACGGCTCAAGTCTGCCTTTTCTTCGGCTCCCGTGCTCTCCAGACCTGACCCATCTAAACCCTTCCTATTGGAGGTTGATGCCTCCTCTGTAGGAGCTGGAGCGGTCCTTCTACAAAAAAATTCTTCCGGGCATGCTGTTACTTGTGGGTTTTTTTCTAGGACCTTCTCTCCGGCGGAGAGGAACTACTCCATCGGGGATCGAGAGCTTCTAGCCATTAAATTAGCACTTGAGGAATGGAGGCATCTGCTGGAGGGATCAAGATTTCCAGTTATTATTTACACCGATCACAAGAATCTCTCCTATCTCCAGTCTGCCCAACGGCTGAATCCTCGCCAGGCCAGGTGGTCTCTGTTCTTTGCCCGATTTAATTTTGAAATTCACTTTCGGCCTGCCGATAAGAACATTAGGGCCGATGCTCTCTCTCGTTCCTCGGATGCCTCGGAAGTTGAACTCTCTCCGCAACACATCATTCCTCCTGACTGCCTGATTTCCACTTCTCCAGCCTCCATCAGGCAAACTCCTCCAGGAAAGACCTTCGTCTCTCCACGCCAACGCCTCGGAATCCTCAAATGGGGTCACTCCTCCCATCTCGCAGGTCATGCAGGCATCAAGAAATCTGTGCAACTCATCTCTCGCTTCTATTGGTGGCCGACTCTGGAGACGGATGTCGTGGACTTTGTGCGAGCCTGCACTGTCTGTGCCCGGGATAAGACTCCTCGCCAGAAGCCCGCTGGTTTTCTTCATCCTCTGCCTGTCCCCGAACAGCCTTGGTCTCTGATTGGTATGGATTTTATTACAGACCTACCCCCATCCCGTGGCAACACTGTTGTTTGGGTGGTCGTTGATCGATTCTCCAAGATGGCACATTTCATCCCTCTTCCTGGTCTTCCTTCAGCGCCTCAGTTGGCTAAACAATTTTTTGTACACATTTTTCGTCTTCACGGGTTGCCCACACAGATAGTCTCGGATAGAGGTGTCCAATTCGTGTCAAAATTCTGGAGGGCTCTCTGTAAACAACTCAAGATTAAATTAAACTTTTCTTCTGCATATCATCCTCAATCCAATGGACAAGTAGAAAGAATTAACCAGGTCTTGGGTGATTATTTACGACATTTTGTTTCCTCCCGCCAGGATGATTGGGCAGATCTTCTACCATGGGCCGAATTCTCGTATAACTTTAGAGTCTCTGAATCTTCCTCCAAATCCCCATTTTTCGTGGTGTACGGCCGTCACCCTCTTCCCCCCCTCCCTACTCCCTTGCCCTCTGGTTTGCCCGCTGTAGATGAAGTGACTCGTGATCTTTCCACCATATGGAAAGAGACCCAAGATTCTCTTTCACAGGCTTCATCTCGCATGAAAAAGTTTGCCGATAAGAAAAGAAGAGCTCCCCCCATTTTTGCTCCAGGAGACAAGGTATGGCTCTCCGCTAAATATGTCCGCTTTCGTGTCCCCAGTTACAAACTGGGTCCACGCTATCTTGGTCCTTTCAAAGTCTTGTGCCAAATTAATCCTGTCTCTTACAAACTTCTTCTTCCTCCTTCTCTCCGTATTCCTAATGCCTTTCATGTCTCTCTTCTTAAACCACTCATCATCAACCGTTTCTCTCCCAAATTAGTTTCTCCCACTCCTGTCTCCGGTTCTTCTGACGTCTTCTCAGTGAAAGAGATACTGGCCTCCAAGACGGTCAGAGGAAAAAGGTTCTTTTTGGTGGATTGGGAGGGCTGTGGACCTGAAGAGAGATCCTGGGAACCTGAGGACAACATCCTAGACAAAAGTCTGCTCCTCAGGTTCTCAGGCTCTAAGAAGAGGGGGAGACCCAAGGGGGGGGGTACTGTTACGCCGAGCGCTCCGGGTCCCCGCTCCTCCCCGGAGCGCTCGCTTCTCTCTCGCTACCGCAGCGCTCCGGGCAGCTCCACTGACCCGGTGCGCTGCGATACCGTCTCCAGCCGGGATGCGATTCGCGATGCGGGTAGCGCCCGCTCGCGATGCGCATCCCGGCTCCCGTACCTGACTCGCTCTCCGTCTGTCCTGTCCCGGCGCGCGCGGCCCCGCTCCCTAGGGCGCGCGCGCGCCGGGTCTCTGCGATTTAAAGGGCCACTGCGCCGCTGATTGGCGCAGTGGTTCCAATTAGTGTGTTCACCTGTGCACTCCCTATTTATACCTCACTTCCCCTTCACTCCCTCGCCGGATCTTGTTGCCATTGTGCCAGTGAAAGCGTTTCCTTGTGTGTTCCTAGCCTGTGTTCCAGACCTCCTGCCGTTGCCCCCGACTACGATCCTTGCTGCCTGCCCTGACCTTCTGCTACGTCCGACCTTGCTTCTGTCTACTCCCTTGTACCGCGCCTATCTTCAGCAGTCAGAGAGGTTGAGCCATTGCTAGTGGATACGACCTGGTCACTACCGCCGCAGCAAGACCATCCCGCTTTGCGGCGGGCTCTGGTGAAAACCAGTAGTGACTTAGAACCGATCCACTAGCACGGTCCACGCCAATCCCTCTCTGGCACAGAGGATCCACTACCTGCCAGCCGGCATCGTGACAACAGTACTTCCCCAGATTTATGGACTGTCTGTCACCCAGCTTTCACAGTCTCCTGAAGGGAATGTCTGTATGGTGAAGTAGCCATATTGGAGAGATAAAGTAATAGATGTCACACTAGTATTCTGCCATTTAGGAGTCCTATAAAGCTGGTGAAATACTGTAAGTCATGCACTAAGAGTACTAGTATATCATCTGGTATTTCACTACATGTCTGCTCTCCAATGTGGCTGGTTCACCAGACAGATATTCACTTTAGAAGACTGGGAAAGCTGGGTGACAGGCAGTACACATAAAGCTGGGGAAGTACTGTGAGCCCTGCACTGTCACCCAGCTTTCTCAGTCTCCTGAAGAGAGCCCCCATATGCCCATATAATTCTCCACTCAGTGAATACACTGATACATACACATAGCTCATATAGAGACACATGCACACATATGACATATGTACACATTTAGGTGATACATGATATATGCACATGCACACACACAATTAATTTTAGGCAGGATTAGACAGCTCCACGGGGGTCCGCATCTTGTGTAGCCTCCTTACTCTGCTCCCAGCTAGCACTGTGCAGCCTGCAGCCCTCCCCTCCTCCTATTCCCCGACAGCTGACCTGTATACAGCAGGAGGCCGGGGATATTACTGAGAGGCGGGGTAGGGGTCCAGGAGAGAGGCAAAGGTACAGCTTCCTGCCTGTGTGTGTTGGGGGGGGGGGGAGTGCTGAGCCCCGGAGCTGTTGAGCAGTTAGGCCCTGCAGAGAGGGAGGTTACTGGCCCCTTGATCAGTGGAGTAGAAGAGGAGAGTGACAGCCGGCAGCCACGGGCCCCTGTACATAGTGCACCTGATCCTGGCCCCTGACGGCAGTACTGCCTGTGAGAGAGGCCTGTAATTTTTATCATAGGTATACATCAACTATGAGAGAGATAATGAGAAAAAATCTCCACTATGGCCAAGACCAAAGAGCTGTCGAAGGACACCAGAAACAAAACTCTAGACCTACACCAGGCTAGGAAGACTGGATCTGCAATAGGCAAGCAGCTTGGTGAGAATAAATCAACTGTGGGAGCAATTATTAGAAAATGGAAGACATACAAGACCACTGATAATCTCCCTCGATCTGGGGCTCCACGCAAGATCTCACCCCGTGGTGTCAAAATGATCACAAGAATGGTGAGCAAAAATCCCAGACCCACACAGGGGGACCTAGAGAATGACCTGCAGAGAGCTGGGACCACCATGGACTCAAATCATGCAGTGCCAGACATGTTCTCCTGCTTAAGCCAGTACATGTCCGGGCCTGTCTGAAGTTTGCTAGAGAGCATTTGGATGATCAAGAAGAGGATTGGGATAATGTAATATGGTCAGATGAAACCAAAGTAGAACTTTTTGGTAAAAACTCAACTCGTCGTGTTTGGAGGAGAAAGAATGCTGAGTTGCATCCAAAGAACACCTCACCTACTGTGAAGCATGGGGGTGGAAACATCATACTTTGGGGCGGTTTTTCAGCAAAGGGACCAGGACGACTGATCCATGTAAAGGAAAGAATGAACAGGGCCATGTATCGTGAGATTTTGAGTGTAAACCTCCTTCCATCAGCAACTTCCTTCCAACAGCGTCCCTTGAGAAAGTCCAGGCTGACGAAACGTATGTTGGGGCAGTGGTGACAGGTCTCCATTATGGGTAAGTGAGTACCAGCTTTGTTAGTGCTATTACTTTCATGCACTGTTAGTGTCTATTCCAGCTATCCTGAGTGGGTAGCTGGACATTATATTAGTAAAGGTTATATACCCCTTCTCTTGTCCTATTGGACATTATTATTGGACACCCATTACTGCTGCTGTAGATCTCACTGTGTATATACTATATATGAGCTTGATTATACTTTTCGGATTGGTTATCTGTTTACAATCATTGATCTTGTATAATGTTAATATTTAGCAGTCATATTTGTGATTTTACAGAGTATTAATAAAATTATTTTAGTTTTATCAGTAGTCATGGCTCTAGTGTTTCTCTATAAGTATACAAAATTCCATCAGCAAGGGAATTGAAGAAGAAACGTGGCTGGGTCTTTCAGCATGACAATGGTTCCAAACACACCGCCCGGGCAACGAAGTAGTGGCTTCATAAGAAGCATTTCAACGTCCTAGAGTCTCCTGATCTCAACCACATAGAAAACCTTTGGAGGAAGTTGAAAGTCCATGTTGCCCAGCGACAGCCCCAAAACATCACTGCTCTAGAGGAGATGTGCATGTAGGAATGGGCCAAAATACCAGCAATAGTGTGTGAAAACCCTGTGAAGACTTACGCAAAACCTTTGACCTCTGTCATTGCCAACAAAGGGTATATAACAAAGTATTGAGTTGAACTTTTGTTATTGACCAAATACTTATTTTCCACCATCATTTTCACATAAATTCTTAAAAAAATCAGACAATGTGATTTTATGGATATTTTTTTCTCACTATGTCTTTCATAGTTGAGGTATACCAATGATGAAAATTACAGGCCTCTCTCATCTTTTTAAGTGGGAGAACTTGCACAATTGGTGGCTGACTAAATACTTTTTCCCCACTGTAGGTGGCTAGCTAGGTAGCTAGACAGCCATGTATGAAGGCCAGGTATGTACATAAATAGGTAGTTAGGCAGCCAGGTATGTAGGTAAGTAGTTAGGTATCCAGGTATAAAGTTTGGTAGCCAGGTAGTTAGTCAAGTAGGTAGCCAGCACCCCTCCCCCTCCACCTAGTGGTGGCACTTTTTTTGTGTTAGCAGACAGACACAGCGGCAATTTTGTGTTAGCGGACAGAAAATAAGATGTTGCTTACAGAAATTACAGGTAGGTAATGCCCCAGGAGGAAGTGACCCCTAGTAGGTCATGCCCCCAGGTAGTTAATGTCGCCCAGAAAGGTAGTCATGCCCATGTATGAAAACCCCCTATGTGGGTAGTAGGTAGCCCCCCTATTAGTTTTGTAGTTTGTCCCCATATTCGCTAGGCAGGAACATAGTAGCTAGTCCCCCACATTAGCTAAGCAGCAGAGTTCCCCCACATTAGGTAAAAGCAGCAGAATACCCCCACATTAGGTACAGGGAGCAGAGTTCCCCCACAGTAGGTACAGGCAGCAGAGTCCCCCACAGTAGGTACAGGTAGCAGACTCCTCCCACAGAAGGTACAGGCAGAAGAGTCCCCTCACATTAGGTACAGGCAGCAGAGTCCCCCCACATTAGGTACAGGCAGCAGAGTCCCCCCACATTAGGTACAGGCAGCAGAGTCCCCCCACATTAGGTACAGGCAGCAGAGTCCCCTCAGCCCCAACACCAACACCCCCCTCCCCTCGATGAAAAAAACATTTTTTTGCTCACCTGAATGTGTCCCACACAACAATGTCCTCTGCAGCAGGAGTTCGCATCTTTCATCCTTCACAATGCAGGCAATGATGAGTGACGTCATCAAGTGTCCTGGATCCTCAGTAGCGGCGGGCCCCCTGACCACGTCTGAACGGACCAGTCAGTCCACTCCTGATTGGGTTTAAGTCATGGCTCTGGCTGGGCCACTTTAGGATACACACAGAGTTGTCCTTAAACCACTTCTGTGCTTGGAGTCATTGACTTGTTGGAAGGTGAACCTTCGGTCCAAGTCCAGAGCACTCTAGATCAGGTTTTCATCAAGAATTTCTCTGTACTTTGCTCCATTAAGCTTCCCCTCAACCCTGACTAGTCTCCTTGTCCCAGCCGCTGAAAAAACTTTCCACAGCATAATGATTCACTGTATTGGACAGGTGATGAGCAGTGCTTGGTTCTTCAGTTATAACTGCCTTAGGGTACCGTCGGTGTGTGTGTGTGTGTGTGTGGGGGGGGGGGGGGGGGGCAGGGATTTGCTGGAAGAATCAGAGTCAAAGATTAAATTAGTGGCGATGCATACCATGGATTAATTGTTGACCTATAATTTTCTCATTGGAGAAATAATAACTCAATAAATATAATTCAATTAAAAATTCCATAACATAGTTCTTAGGCTATTATCACAAGCGTCCGGAGCTCAGTTTGCTGACTCTGCTAAAATGATGGGACTTTAGTGAAGGTTTTTTTCTTCACTAAAACTTGCAAAATAACGGACATCTAATGGAAACCATGACAGCGAACCTGTCAGGTTCTGTTGATGTCAGTTATGACACCCTCTGTCGCAGCCCTGTTATTTAGCTTTTTCAGTTTTTGTACGGGAGCACCACAATGCTAATGTCAACCCAGCCTTAGCCCTATAGGCTTACACAGAAAGATGGCATTACTCTTTTGCTGCTAGCTAGTCAGGCAGATGTAAAAAAAAAAAGGGGGTATTGTGAAGCATAGGAGGAATAGGAGATGGTATGTTTGAAGATAATTTTTAACTGCAATTTTGGGTGATGGTCTTCCACTGGGTCAAAATAGTGGAGAAAACACCTCACATCACACGATACTGCAAATTCTTATTCTCTTATCTATTTGTATTTATTATTATTTATTTTTATAGTGCTCTAGGTTCCAGGGCACTGTACATATAATTAAGGGTTAAAATACACAGACACAAGTACAATGAATTTAATACAGATTAAATGGCAGACTGATACAAAGGAAGAGAGGGCCCTCATTATGTAAATTCTGTTCACCATGTCATTTTGTCAGAATCTGTGAAAGGAAGGAAGAAAATATGCTCAGGAAACTATTAGTCACTAAAAATGGCCAGATAATATAAGTTCATATTAGGGGCAAGGGGAGCAGGGTTTGACACCGCAGAATATGGTTGGAGAAAAATAGCACCTGCTCTGTTCACACTGAAGCAAACTTTCCTTTTTTTTTACAGATTTGTGACAATTCGGGTGTTCTTGGATCAAAATGTATCCTGTACTACTGGATCTCTTTGAGTTTTATGTCATACATCAGGCTTGCAGATTTTTTTACATGGTAAAATAGTGTAGCAGACTACAGAATTTTGTTTATTAAGCAACAAAATCCTGACAGAATGGAAACTAAGTGATGTCAAAAGATGGCATGAAAATTCCTTTAACCCCTTCTGAGGTCCAGGTGTATGGAGAGGGCCTGTCCTTGATTTTTAAGGACAGTTTCAGGAAATATTTGTGAGAGGCACTGTTACACAACATAGTGTATTCTTTGGTGGGGTCTTTGGCAAAGACCCCACCAAAGAATACACTAAGGAATTTATCAAATCCTTCCAAAAAGAGTCACAGAAAGGATTAGAGTCAATCATACCCACAAATCCCAAAACAGGGACATTCTACATGCTTCCAAAAATCCACAAAACTGGGAACCCCGGCAGACCAATAATAACCGGTATGGACACATTAACATAACAGATCTCTGGCTTAGTAAAAAACCTATTAAAGCCCTTTGTCAAAAACACCAGCAGCTTCATACAGGACACCACCGACTTTCTTCACAAACTCAATCAGATTACAAACTTGCCTACCAACTCCATACTGGTAACAATGGATGTAGAATCCCTGTACAGCAACATTCCACACAGAGATGTAATTGATGCCTGCTCCCTGTTCCACTCATCACTAATCCTCACACACAACTACTTCAGCTTCAACAGTGACATATATCTACAAATGATGGGCACTGTATTGGGGACCAGGATAGCACCACAATACGCCAATCTATTCATGGCTGATCTAGAACAACGATTTCTAGATACACAACTTCCCAAACCCTACAGATACTACTGTTACACCGATGATATTTTCATCATTTGGACAGAAGGAAAAAAAAAAAAACTAAGAAAGTTTCATGATGCCTTTAACACATTAAATCCATCTATCAAACTCAAAATGGACTTCCCTACAGAAAGTGTGAACTTCCTGGATACTACTGTCACAATAAACAGGAGCACACTACAAATGTCTGTGTACAGAAAACCCAGAGACCAATCCAGCTATCTATATAAATCCAATTTCCATCCTTCACACATGAAGAAAGACATCATATACTGCCAAGCTACCAGGTATCATGGCATCTGCTCCAACCCTGATGACAGAGATCTGAACCTACAAACACTGTCTGAGAAATTCAAACAAAAAGGTTACAAACCAAGTATAATCTACATGAAAATACACTCCGCTCTTCAAACACGACCGGAACACCTGCTACAATACAGAGAGATACAACCATCACCACGTGTACCACTGGTAGCCACATACAATCCGGCCCTTGAAGAAATACGCAAAATTATCAAGGACCTGCAGCCGATATTAGCAGAAGACAAGGTGCTAAAATAAATCTTCCCTGAACCTCCCATCTTGGCCTTCAGACAACCACACAGTTTAAAACAAAAGCTGGTCAGCCGAAAATTACCTACAGAAAGAACAGACACAGACAATGGGACCAAACCCTGCACCAAACCTCGCTGTAAACTCTGCCAACATATCTTCACCAAGATGGAAGCCACCCACAACAACAAGACATATAACATTAAGGGACTATACTCCTGCACATCCCCAAATGTGGTTAACATGATAAAATGCACCAAGTGACATGGAATGCTACATTGGTGAAGCAACGAAAGGATGAATCTACACAGACATTCCATCAACCGCAATAAAGAAAATGACTATTGCACCCCAGTTGGACACCATTTTACCCAAACAGGCCACTCTATACATGACCTTACAATCAAGATACTGAGAGGGAATTTCAGAAACACACAAGAGAAAGATTTAAAGATATTTGAAGCTAAAATAATACTTTTTTTTAATTCCAGAAACAGAGGACTCAATGTGGATTTGAGCTTCTTATCAATTTATCAAAACTTCTTATAACCTGTACTGGATTCTCTTTTGCATCTCACTTTGTCCTGCTTAATTACCAGTCTCTTCCCTGCTTCCCCCTCCCTCCGCCCTTTTTCTCATCCTTATCTATGTAGTCTATGTTCCTATAGCTCAGTGCTTCTCAATCAGTGCTTTTCTGTCATGCCCCCCCCCCCCCCCCCCGGAAGAAGAAGAAGAAAACATTTTGCACCCCCCGCGCAACTGTAAATAGTATCATTTGTCTATAAAATTGTTATAAGTACACCTCTGCATAACACTGTATCCTTATTAACGTATATGAGGCTCTGTACACTGACAACAAGCAGGGCTCTGTACACTGAGGACAAGCAGGGCTCTGTACACTGACAACAAGCAGGGCTCTGTACACTGACAACAAGCAGGGCTCTGTACACTGACAACAAGCGGGGCTCTGTACACTGACAACAAGCAGGCCTCTATACACTGAAAACAAGCAGGCCTCTGTACACTGACAACAAGCGGGGCTCTGTACACTGACAACAAGCAGGGCTCTGTACACTGACAACAAGCGGGGCTCTGTACACTGACAACAAGCAGGGCTCTGTACACTGACAACAAGCAGGGCTCTGTACACTGACAACAAGCGGGGCTCTGTACACTGACAACAAGCGGGGCTCTGTACACTGACAACAAGCGGGGCTCTGTACACTGACAACAAGTGGGGCTCTGTACACTGACAACAAGCAGGGCTCTGTACACTGACAACAAGCAGGGCTCTTTACATGGAGGGCAAGCAGGGATCTGTACCTGAGGACAAGCAGGGCCTGTACGAGATAGAGCAGGGTGGCGGGCGCACTGCTCGGTGGCACAGTGAACTCCGACATGGTGGGCTGCTGCGCTTAGAAGTGAGGTCACGTCCTATTCTCCTGTGTTGTGGTCTATTTGGATGACATTCTCATCTACTAGCCCAATCTCTACACTCATCGTTCTCACCTCCACCAAGTTTTACATCGCCTCCGAGACAATCATCTCTATGCAAAACTAGAAAAGTGTACTTTTCAAAAGACCAGCCTTCTGTTTCTGGGGTATATTGTTACCAGTCAAGGTCTACAAATGGATCCTAACAAGTTGTCCGCTGTACTGGATTGGCCTCGACCTTCTGACTTGAAAGCGATTCAGCGCTTCCTCGGCTTTGCCAATTATTATCGGCAATTTATTCCACACTATTCCACTGTGGTTGCCCCCATCGTCTCTCTTACCAAGAAAACTGCTAATCCGAATTGACTGGACTCCTGAGGCCAAAGAAGTGTACAAACAGTTAAAATCTGCCTTCGCTTCTGCTCCTGTGTTGTCAAAACCAGATCCAGGCAAGCCATTTATTTTGGAAGTGGATGCTTCTTCTGTTGGGGCAGGTACAGTTTTGACACAAAAATCATCCAAAGGAAAAACTGTAACCTGCGGTTTCTTCTCTAAGACTTTCTCTCCTGCAGAGAGAAATTATACAATTGGAGATCGTGAGCTCTTGGCTATTAAGTTGGCCTTGGAAGACTGGCATAATCTCTTGGAGGGCTCTGTACATGTACTTACCATTTATACTGACCACAAAAACTTGCTATATCTACAGACTGCCCATTGTCTAAACCCTCCACAGGCTCGCTGGTCTCTGTTCTTCTCCAGATTTGACTTTTTTATTTACTTCTGTCCAGAAGAGAAGAATCTTTGGGCTGACGTACTATGTAGATCCTCTGAAGTACAAGACCAAGAATCTCAACCTCCTAATCGTCTCATTTCCGCAGCACCAGCAAGTCTTCAGCACCTGCCTCCTGGGAAGACCTACATTACTCCCCGCGTAAGACTCCAAATCTTGAAATGGGGTTATTCCTCTCTGTTGGCCGGTCATGCCGGTATACGTAAGTCCTTGCAACTCATCTCCCGACAGTATTGGTGACTAACTCTAAAACAAGATGTTATTGACTTTGTTCGTTCCTGTTCAGTCTGTGCCCGGGACAAGACACCTCATGCCAAGCCTGCTGGTCTATTACATCCTTTGCCAGTTCCTGAGCTGCCCTGGACTGACATAGCAATGGACATTATTGCTGACCTTCCTTCTTCTGGTGGCAATACGGTCATCTGGGTTGATGTGGACCGATTTTCTAAAATGGCTCATTTTGTGCTCTTGCCAGGTTTATCACCTGCACCGCATCTTGCCAAGCTATTCCTTGTTCAAATCTTCCGTCTCCATGGATTGCCTACTCATATTGTCTCCAATCAGGAGTCCAGTTCGTCTCCAAGTTCTGGAGGGCCCTCGGTTCTCGTCTCCAAGTTAAATTGGACTTCTCCTCGGCTTACCATCCATCCAATGGTGAGGTCGAAAGGGTGAATCAGGTCCTGGGGGACTATCTTCACCATTCTGTCTCTGCTCACCAAGACGACTGGGCCGATTTACTACCCTGAGACGAATTTTCTTACAACCATAGGGATTCTGAATCCACTGGGACTTCACCTTTCTTTGTGGTCTATGGGCTTCATCCTTGTCCTCTAGACATGTGCAATTCGTTTCGGCACAAATGTCTAATTTACCAAATTTTACCATTTTCGGGCATTCGGACCGATCCGAATAGCCATGAGAATACGAATAGCAAAATAACGAATGCATTCGTTATTTACCGCATGCATGCGGTAAATAACTAATGCATTCCTTATCCATAAACGAACGTAAAGAATTTATTATAATAAAAAAAATAATAAAAAAGATACAGTAGTGATGGAAAAAATTGTATGTAACGAAATGTATCTTTTTTTATTATGAAATGTTTATTAATTTTTAAACAGGGATCAATTTATGTGAGTGGGTAAAGCACTAAAAATGTAGCCGACAATAATAAAAATGTAGTGTGTGCGTGTTTTTCACTTATTTTTATTTTTTTTACATTTTTTATGTAGTACTACTACTCCCAGCATGGAACACACGGTTCCATGATGGAAGTAGTAGTTACCTGTACTAATTGACAGATCGCCGGGGTCCCTTGCGATCCTCTTGTATAATGTATAGATGCGGCGGCCGCTCTTCTATGGTCCCCTGCACTGACGTATATATACACCTATTCATATTTCCCGCAGAGCTGTGATTGGCCAGATGGTTCCAGCCAAACACAGCTCTCTGTGAGAAATAGGAATATGTGTATATATACGGCAGTGCAGGGGACCATAGGAGAGCGGCCATACATACATACATCTGTACATAATACAGGAGCATCACAGCGGGTGTCAGGAGTGATACCCGCAGTGATCATTCCTTAACTACAAGTACTGCTACTCCCAACATGGAGTACACTCTGCTCCATGCTGGGAGCTGTAGTACCTGCATTAATAGACAGATCGCAGCGGGTGTCAGAAGTTACACTCGCTGCAATATGTCTATTAATGCAGAGTGTGCTCCATGTTGGGAGTAGTAGTACCTGCAGTAAGGGACAGATCCCAGCGGATGTCACTTCTCCTGACACCCGCTGCGATCTTCCTGATGTGAATGTCAGGATCAGCTGTTCTCAAGGCTACAGAGCCGGGAGAACAGTTGATGCTGAGCCGTAGGTATTCATCGTATATCTACTGCCCAGCAAGAACTTACAGTGAGCCTGCAATGTGTATACAGTATACACATTGCTGACTCACTTAACCCCTTGCTGAGCTGTGTGCTGTGCGCAAGCCCAGCAAGGAAAGAGTTAACTTACACAGTGTAGGTTAACCCTTTGGGCGGTATACACTATATACAACTATCTATAGATAGCTGTATATAGTGTATACAGAAGACGAAGTCCGCTTACTTCCCTCAAGCAGGTCCGTGTAGCTCCGAACCTGCTCGAGACGGGATTCAGGCTAGTCTGAAGCTCTGTTCCCATTGTCCGTTTTGGATAATGGAAACAGACCCTTCTGTCAGTATCTACCCAGACAGGGAGACCCCAGCTGTTGCTAAACTACAACTCCCAGCATGCCCAGACAGCCAAAGGATGTTTGGGCATGCTGGGAGTTGTAGTTTTGCACCAATTGGTGGCTCCCTGTTTGGGTAGACATTGCATCATTGGTGCTCTCCCCAGCGGACAACGCCAAAAATGTCATAACCTATTTTTTGTGTTTTTTTCTTCTCGTTTCAGATCCGTGTATGCAGAGGATTACGGCGGATTCGATGGATTACGGCGGATTCGTTTTTTTTTCTTTTAATAAAATGGTTAACTGTGGGGGAGTGTTTTTTAAAATAAAATAATTTTTCCAATGTGTTCTGTTTTTTTTTATTGAATTTTCAGGCTAAGTAGTGGAAGCCGGTCTTATTGATGGAATCCATTACTAAGCCAGGGCTTAGAGCTAGCCCCAAAAACAGCTAGCGCTAACCCCCAATTATTACCCCGGTACCCACCACCACAGGGGTGCAAGGAAGAGCCAGTACCAACAGGCCCGGAGCATCAAAAATGGCGCTCCTGGGCCTAGGCGGTAACAGGCTGGCGTTATTTAGACTGGGGAGGGCCAGTAACAATGGTCCTCGCCCACCCTGGTAACGTCAGGCTGTTGCTGTTTGGTTGGTATTGTGCTGAGAATGAAAATACGGGGAACCCTATACGTTTTTTCCCTTAACTACAAGTACTACCACTTCCAACATGGAGTACACTCTTCTCCATGCTGGGAGCTGTAGTCCCTGCATTAATAAACAGATCGCAGCGGGTGTCAGAAGTTACACTCGCTGCGATATGTATTAATGCAGGTACTACAGCTCCCAGCATGGAGCAGCGTGTACTCCATGTTGGGAGTAGTAGTACCTGCAGTAAGGGACAGATCCCAGCGGATGTCACTTCTCCTGACACCCGCTGCGATCCTCCTGATGTGAATGTCGGGTTCAGTTGTTCTCAAGGCTACAGAGCTGGGAGAACAGCTGACACTGAGCCGTAGGTATGCATCGTGTACCTACTGCCCAGCAAGAACTTACAGTGAGCCTTCAATGTGTATACAGTATACACATTGCTAGTTCACTTAACCCCTTGCTGAGCTGTGCGCTATGTGCAAGCCCAGCAAGGAAAGAGTTAACTTACACTGCTGGACAGTGTAGGTTACCCCTTTGGGCGGTGTACACTATACACAGCTATCTATAGATAGCTGTATATAGTGTATACAGAAGACGGATTCCGCTTACTTCCCTCGAGCAGGTCCATGTAGCTCTGCCCCCTAGTGATAACGTCATTAGGGGGTGGAGCTACATACAGGATTCAGGCTAGTCTGAAGCTCTGTTCACATTGTTCGTTTTGGATAATGGGAACAGACACTTCTGCCAGTGTCTACCCAGACAGGGAGACTCCAACTGTTGCTAAACTACAACTCCCAGCATGCCTAGACAGCCAAAGGCTGTCTGGGAATGCTGGGAGTTGTAGTTTTGCACCAATTGGTGGCTCCTGGTTTGGGTAGACATTGCATCATGGGTGCTCTCCCCAGCGGAAAAGCGCCAAAAATGTCATAACCTATTTTTGTGTTTTTTTTCTTCTCGTTTCAGATCTGTGTATGCAGAGGATTACGGCGGATTTGATGGATTACGGCAGATAAAAAAAATTTTCTTTTAATAAAATGATTAACGAGGGCTGTGGGGGAGTGTTTTTTAAAATAAAATAATTTTCTAGTGTGTTGTGTTTTTTTTTTTTATTGAATTTTCAGGCTTAGTAGTGGAAGCCGGTCTTAGTGACGGAATCCATTACTAAGCCAGGGCTTAGCACCAGCCCGCAAACCAGCTAGCGCTAATCCCAATTATTACCCCGGTACCCACCGCCACAGGGGTGCCGGGAAGAGCCGATACCAACAGGCCCGGAGCGTCAAAAATGGCACTCCTGGGCCTAGGCGGTAACAGGCTGGGGTTATTTAGGCTGGGGAGGGCCAGTAACAATGGTCCTCGCCCACCCTGGTAACATCAGGCTGTTGCTGTTTGGTTGGTATTGTGCTGAGAATGAAAATATGGGGAACCCTATGCGTTTTTTTTATTTACTTAAATAAAATTAAAAAAACGTATAGGGTTCCCCGTATTTTCATTCTCAGCACAATACCAACCAAACAGCAACAGCCTGACGTTACCAGGGTTGGCGAGGACCATTGTTACTGGCCCTCCCCAGTCTAAATAACGCCAGCCTGTTACCGCCTAGGCCCAGGAGCGCCATTTTTGATGCTCCGGGCCTGTTGGTACCGGCTCTTCCTGGCACCCCTGTGGTGGTGGGTACCGGGGTAATAATTGGGGGTTAGCGCTAGCCGTTTTTGGGGCTAGCGCTAAGCTCTGGCTTAGTAATGGATTCCATCAATAAGGCCGGCTTTCTCTACTTAGCCTGAAAATTCAATTAAAAAAAAACAGAACACATTGGAAAAAAAACGAATCCGCCGTAATCCATCGAATCAGCCGTAATCCTCTGCATACACGGATCTGAAACAAGAAGAAAAAAACCACAAATTTTTGGCGCTGTCCGCTGGGGAGAGCACCCATGATGCAATGTCTACCCAAACAGGGAGCCACCAATTGGTGCAAAACTACAACTCCCAGCATGCCCAAACATCCTTTGGCTGTCTGGGCCTGCTGGGAGTTGTAGTTTAGCAACAGCTGGGGTCTCCCTGTCTGGGTAGATACTGACAGAATGGTCTGTTCCCATTATCCAAAACGGACAATGTGAACAGAGCTTCAGACTAGCCTGAATCCCGTCTCGCGCAGGTCCGGAGCTACACGGACCTGCTCGAGGGAAGTAAGCGGACTTCGTCTTCTGTATACACTATATACAGCTATCCATAGATAGCTGTATATAGTGTATACCGCCCAAAGGGTTAACCTACACTGTCCAGCAGTGTAAGTTAACTATTTCCTTGCTGGGCTTGCGCACAGCGTACAGCTCAGCAAGGGGTTAAGTGAGTCAGCAATGTGTATACTGTATACACATTGCAGGCTCACTGTAAGTTCTTGCTGGGCAGTAGATATACGATGAATACCTACGGCTCAGCATCAGCTGTTCTCCCGGCTCTGTAACCTTGAGAACAGCTGATCCCGACATTCACATCAGGAAGATCGCAGCGGGTGTCAGGAGAAGTGACATCCGCTGGGATCTGTCCCTTACTGCAGGTACTACTACTCCCAACATGGAGCACACTCTGCATTAATAGATATATCGCAGCGAGTGTAACTTCTGAAACCCGCTGCGATCTGTCTATTAATGCAGGTCCTACAGCTCCCAGCATGGAGCAGAGTGTACTCCATGTTGGGAGTAGTAGTACTTGTAGTTAAGGAATGATCACTGTGGGTATCACTCCTGACACCCGCTGTGATGCTCCTGTATAATGTATGGATGCGGCGGCCGCACTCCTATGGTCCCCTGCACGGCTGTATATATATATATATATATATATATATATATATATATATATATATATACATATTCCTATTTCTCACAGAGAGCTGTGATTGGCTGGAACCATCTGGCCAATCACAGCTCTGCGGGACATATGAATAGGTGTATATATATGTCAGTGCAGGGGACCATAGAAGAGCGGCCGCAGCATCTATACATTATACAAGAGGATCGCAAGGGACCCCGGCGATCTGTCAATTAGTACATGTAACTACTACTCCCATCATGGAACAGTGTGTCCCATGCTGGGAGTAGTAGTACTACCTAAAAAATGTAAAAAAATAAAATACGTGAAAAACACGCACACATTACATTTTTATTATTCTCTGCTACATATTTAGTGCTTTACCCGCTCACATAAATTGATCCCTGTTTAAAAATTAATAAACATTTTATAATAAAAAAAGATACATTTCGTTAGATACAATTTTTTCCATCACTACTGTATCTTTTTTATTATTATTTTTTTTTATGGTACCCTACAACATTTTAATAAATAAAGTATCTCCATAATTTTTTAGGATCGCTAAAGTTCAAAAAAGAATAAAAATATTTACCCGAATGTACCCGAATACCAAATGTATCCGAAAGAAAATAAATACCCGAATACCGAATGTACCGAAAATATTACCGAACCGGAAATTTTATCCAAAACGAAAAAAGGAAACGAAAATTTTTCTTGTGCACAAGTCTATCGTCCTCCTCTTCCCTTGTCTTCTTCCTCCAGAGTACCTATGGCTGACGAACTGGTGCGGAATTTCGCCTCCATCTGGCAGAAGACTCGTTGCTTCCTTCTTCATGCCACGACCCTTATGAAGTCGCAAGCGGACAGGAAAAGATGCCCTCCTACCGAGTTCTCTCCTGGGGACAAAGTGTGGTTATCCTCCAAATACATCCGCTTTAAGCTACCCTCTTATAAACTGGGTCCACGCTTTTTGGTTCCCTTTAAAGTCAAAAAACGACTTAATCTCATGGCTTATTCCCTCCATCTGCCCTCCTCTCTCTGGATCCCGAATTCCTCCCATGTCTCCCTCTTGAAGCCTGTCATCCACAACCGCTTTTCTCAAAAGGACATCTGGATCTCTGGTACCTCTGATGTTTTTGCTGTTAAGGAAATTCTTGATTCCAGGCTGGTCAGAGGAAAACGCTTCTTTCTTGTGGATTGGGAAGTATTCGGTCAAGAGCAGAGGTCTTGGGAACCACAGGACAATATCTTTGACCAGTATCTTCTCAAAAAATTTCTGAACCACAAGAGGAGGGGTGAGACCAGGGGGGTACTTTTATGCTCTGCGCTCCATGAGCGCAGTGTCCCGGTGTCCCCGTCTGCCGGCGGGGCTGGGATTCTCATCACGTGATGTGCCCGCATGCAAATCCCAGACCCGTCACTCACCTCGCTCCGCTGCCTCTGTGTCTCAGCTCGCACGTCTCCTAGGGCACGCGTGCCGGAGCTCTGAAATTTAAAGGGCCAGTGCGCCCATAATAAGTGTTTGCACCTGACACCACATTATAAGTCCCTGCACCTCCCACACTTCTCTGCCGGATCTTCAGTGCCCCTAGCCTGAGATTAAGCGTTCCATTTTGCCTGTTACCTTACCCATATATCCAGACCTTCCCGCTACGTTATTTGACTCCGCACCTTTGCCGCCTGCCTTGACCTTCTGCTACGTTTGACTACGCTACTGCCTTATCCTCTGGTACCTCCCCTTGCCCAGCTACCTATGTGGTCGAGCCGTGTTGGGGGTAGTGACCTGGGTATCGCCTGCCTCATCCTGCCTTGCGGCAGGCTCTGGGTGAAGACCAGCGGCACCTTAGACTCTGCTCCCCTACACGGTCCGTGTCATCAGCCACACAGGTTAGAGGATCCACATCCAGCTCCATTACACGGATGGTGGATAAGCAGCCCCAAACAAGTTCCAAAGATACTCAAGCTGTTCTACAGGCTCAGGGAGCATCAGTGTTAGCGTGGACTATCCGTCGAAATTTAAATGAAATGAAACGCTGTGGCAGGAGACCAAGGAGGACCCCACTGCTGACACAGAGACATTAAAAAGCAAGACTACATTGTCAAAATTAACTTGTGTAAGCCAAAATCCTTCTGGGAAAATGTAATGTTGACAGATGAGACCAAGATAAAGTTTTTTGGTAAAGCACATCATTCTACTGTTTACCAAAAATGGAATGAGGCCTACAAAGAAAAGAACACAGTACCTACAGTAAAATATGGTGGATGTTCAATGATGATTTGGGGTTGTTTTGCTGCCTCTTTAACAATTGGGACCTATGGATGGAGGGTTAATTTCAAGACTTTATTTACATTGATCACTTACGTGATCATTAGTACCCTATTTTTCCCATCCAGTAACTAAAAGTTAAAACATAACTTTTATTCTTATTTAAAATTCAACATGCGGTCTCTATGTAACTGTATAGTATTCCCTACTACATGTATCTACATGCTCGTATAATGCCCTGATACTTGCGGCTGCAGTCCGCTATTAGGCAATCATATTTGTTTGAAAACCGCACTGTTGTTATTTTAAAATCAAGTACACATCTCCCCCCCCCCCCCCCCAACATTTCACCACCAACAGGGTTTAGGACAAATGGCCATTACCCTCCCCTGTGTCATGTGATTCGTTGGTGTTAATGGAAAGCAGGTGTCTTAAATTTTGTGTTATCGCTCTCACACTTACTAATACTGGTGACTGGACATTCAACATGGTACCTCATGGCAAAGAAGGGCAGCTACAGTTTATTAGAGGACCCATGAATGGCAACATGTACTGTGACATATTAAAGCAGAACATGATCCCCTCCCTTCGGAGACAGGGTCGCAGGGCAGTATTCCATCATGATTATAACCCCAAATACACCTCCAGGAAAACTGCTGCCTTGTTAAAGTAGCTAAGGGTAAAGGTGAAGGACTGGCTAAGCATATCTGCAGATCTAAACCCTATTGAGCATCTGTGGGGCATTCTCAGACAGAAGGTGGGCAGAGCACAAGGTGTCTAAAATCCACCAGCTCTGTGATGTCACCAAAGTAGTTTACGTCAAAATATTGACACCTTGGGCCCAGTTTGGATATTTCCACTTAGGAGTGCATTCATTTTTGTTGCCAAGGTTTAGACTTTGAAGGAGATGTTTAATGCATAAATATTTTAAGACACTATACCCGGGCTGCCAGAATAAAAAACAGGTTGTGCACTTTACATTGCAGTAGAATGTAATTTCTTCAGTGTTGTCGCATGAAAAAAATAAAACATATTTACAAAAGTATATATAAACAAATATATATATATACATTTTTTTTTTTACTTTACATATTGTGCCCTTTGGGGGCTGACTTATTAGCCACTGTTAGAGGGGGAATGCAGCCTCCTGACACTCTCTGCAGAGCTGGTCTAGGTCCCAGCCTTAGACCCCGCAGTTCCTCAATCTTACCTGTCAGCAGTAATAATATGATCCTCAGGACAGTAGGCTGGAAGTCAGACGACTTCATGCTGTGCTGTAAACAGAGTGCTTATTGAGTGCTGTGTATACTTCGATCAAGAAGGCAGAAACAGTAATATACCATCCCTGCCTTCTCTCTGGAGAGCCCGGCTGTCACTAAAAGTAATCTCTCTGCTCAGGCAGTGGCACAATATACGAGCCACTCCCATGGCTTTAGTGGCTGCACTTGATTTCCACTTGTTTTTTTCTCTGGCAGTTTTTGGAAAACTGCCACCACAGTTTTTGAGCCAAAGCCAGATGTGTATTCAAAAGGAATAGGACATATAAAGGAAGGACTTATACTTCTCCTCCCATATGGATCCACTTCTGACTTTGGCACAAAAACTGCAGTGGCAGATATCCAAAAACTGCCAGAAAAAAATAAACAAGTGGAAACTTAGCCTTAGAGTTCTGGTTTGTTTTTGTCAAGTTGGACCAAGTAAAAAGAGACTTTAATTATTTTAAACTCTGTGTCTGTCATTTCCTACTACCCCTCATCATTAACCCCTTAACGCATATGGACGTTTATGAACGTCCATAAGCGTTTCCTGAGGTATGATGCACGCTCAGCAGGTGAGCACGCATCATACCCGGTGGATCCTGGTTGCTATAAGCAACCAGGACCCGTGGCTAATGCCGGACATCGCCGATAAGGGCTGATGTCCGGCATTAACTCTTTAGACGGGGCGATCAAAGTTGATCGCCATGTCTAAAGTGAAAGTAAAAGCTTCCCGGCAGCTCAGTCGGGCTGATCGAGACCATGGCGGTAAAATCGCGATGTCCCGATCAGCTAGGACGCAGCAGAAGGGTGCCATACTTGCCTCCTGTGCGTCCGAACTGGCGATTGATTGCTCTAAACCTGAAATCCAGGCTTGAGCAATCAACCGCCGATAACACTGATCCCTGCCATTGAATGCAATGGCAGTGATCAGTGCATTGAATCAATGTACTGCATGTTATAGTCCCCTATGTTGTTCTCACTGACAATTAGCAATGCCCAATCTTCTGGGTGCAGGCAACTTGAGGTGTACCTTTCCCAGCTACATGGATGGCTAGGCCCAGCTTCAGGCCCACTGGATCCTTGAAGGCAGTGTGTGAAGGGCTCCTCCTTTCTTTCCCCTCAGTATAGAACTGTAACTCCAAATGTGCTAAGGAGGTCTTGAGGTCTACTTTAGAGAAGAAATGCCAGAGGAAACAGCATTTGTGCTGTAAAACACATTGCATGATGGTCTATTAAAGTGCTTTTGTTACCTACTCCTGTGTTGGCCCGTTTAGCGCCTTGAAATCCTGCGTTCTCTTCCTTGAAGCTTGTCCATGATCTATCTACTTTAGAGAAGGGGAGCTAGGCTGCTCCTCACCTCCTCACACCTTGCTAGCTGCAAACCACACTCCTACAGAAAACAGGATTTCATCTTTCAGGGTTTAGAAAAGGAACATATATTAAAAAGTGATATAACTTTTCATAGAATAAAATATATTTGTTAATTCCCCCTTAGTGTTCTTTATTATAATATGTGGTGTCCCGGTACAGTATTGCATACCGTACCTAGTGTAGAGGTCCCCAAAGTCAGAGTAACTACGTTCAGGTAGGGTTCCTCAGGTGGGACAGCCCCTAGTCGCCTCTCCTCAACTTTATCTATAATGCGAATATATGTACATATTTAATAATTATATATATATATATATATATATATGTTATAGTAATGTATAGTACTTACCTTGTCCAGCGTCCCAGGACCTTCGGTCATGTGACCATTCTAATAACCTCTATGGTATGTTGTAGGACCAAAGGAGGTCCTTGGGTCACGTGTTACCCACAAATCTCTGTAATGGTGATTGACATCAGTATGGACCAATTAGAGTTAGTCTAGCCCCTGCCCATATAAGGGAGCTGCGTCCAATTATCGCTTTCTTGGGTTGCTGCTCTCGTGGATGCCGGACTAACAGGACGGTGCTACGCAACTTTCAAAGACACGCACAGTACTAAAAGACTCTAAATGCTAAAGTCCCAACCATTGTCAATCTCCAAGGAAAGTCGTTGCTATGCTTAGAGATTGTTATGTTATTGAAGCTTGCAGAAAACTCTCCGGTTGTGGACAATCTATTCTTATTATCTACCTCCGTATCGCTCTTGGGAAGGGTGGTGGTAGGAAAAGCATTATTGAGGAGCTCACACCCTGGTGTCACGAATAGCAAGGGATAACAAGCACCCTTTAATAACTGCACAGCTACACTCCCTATACCCTACATCCCCCAGGCTATCACAAATATATTAATTCATGTTTCTGGTCACAAAGCAATATGAGCATAGGTGAGCATAGGCTTAGATTCTGCTGACTTTTCAGTGTAAATCAGATAAAACAAAGTTACCCATGTTTTTTCATGCAGTGATCACACAATTCATTCTGATAGGGTGGAGGGGCTTTCTTTCCGTGAGCTCACTACCCTTTCAGAGTTGCATCATTTAGGTGATCAAAAACCTGAGATTCTACCACAATTTTTTGTGCCGAACCCCAAGTTTTATCCTATTATGTCTAGAACCCCAGTTCTGGAACACTTCCAGACACTGGTTGAAAAAGAGTTGTACAACCTCTCCAAAAATACACCTCCGGTTAAACATAATGTGGAAAGCAGGGAAATTGTGATCCGCAGTGCGGATAAGGGGGGAGCAATCGTAGTGCTGGATGACGGACTCTACTACAAATTAAATATGGATATTTTATCCGATAATACTACATATACTAAATTGAGTTCGAATCCAACACGCGATTTAAAGATATCATGTTTGATCTCATTGAGTATGGGGTTAAAGAGGGGCACATTACTGGTAGAGAAGCAGACTATATGAAGGTGTCTGATCCGATTATGGCAATTTTCCACTCATTGCCAAAAATACATAAAAATGTTTTTCCTCCCCCTATGCGCCCGATTGTAGCAGGCATAGGCTCCTTGAATGAAAAATTATGTGAATGGGTGGATTCGAGGCTCCAGCCGTTGGTCCCTCTCATGCCCGGCTTCCTCCAGGACATGAGATGAATAACGGCTGACATCACTATATTCTGTGATACCTCATGATAAGGCAATTCTTTCTTCGAAATGGTTTTTGACCACCTATGCCCCATACTCCGGTGATCTGCAGGAATACATTATATTAGTGGTCAATTATCTTTTGAAACACAATTTTTTTATGTTTGACAAATGTTATTTCCTGCAGATCACCGGAGCTTCTATGGGAGCCAAATTCTCACCATCCCTTGCGAACATTTACATGGCGTGGTGGGAAAAAGAGTATTTGTTCTCCCATAGCAATGTCTTTGCGAACCACATAGTTTGGTATGGCCGGTACATAGACGACCTCCTGTTTATCGGGGGGTCGTCTATGCCGGCCATACATGAGTTTGGTGCTTTTCTTAATGATAATCCCTATGAATTAAAATTTACAATAAATTGTGAACATGAGGAAATTTGTTTTCTAGACTTGACACTGAGTGGTAACTTGGAACTGGCTAAAGTCGTTACCAGGACATTTCGCAAGGAGCTGGCAGTTAATTCCATACTGCAAGCCGAGTCATGCCACCCGCCTCATGTAATTTCTAATCTCCCAGTTGGAGAAATGATAAGAGCTAAACGTAATTGTTCCTCGGAAATTCTATTTGAAAAAGAGGCGGGTGACATCACTAATCGCCTATTAGCCAGGGGCTATAAAAAATGGACCCTGGAGAGGGCCAAAAACATTGCTAGACTTAAAAATAGAAATACTCTCATCCATGGGGAAAACTCCAGTATTGTCCATAAGAACACCAACAAACAATTGGTTTTCTCCACTACCTATAGTCAAAATTACAGGGCAGTTTGCAACATTGTACATAAATATATTCCCATGATATCTAATGATAATCAATATGCAAAAGTGTTTGAAAACGGGTACAAGTGTGTTGCCAGACGAGCTAAAACAATAGGACAATCTGTTTCCCCGAGTCTTTACATTTCCCAAACATCATCCACCAGAACATGGCTTGACACCAATGGCAGTTTTAAATGTGGACACAATAAATGTATTGTTTGTGGCATTATGAAGAACAGTAAAACTTTTACTTCTATGGTTACTAAACAACAATACAATATTAAACATTTTATTAATTGCAATACGGCGAATGTTATATATCTATTAACCTGTGAAAAATGCCATGTACAATATGTGGGTTGTACTTCGAATGCTCTTAAAGTTCGGATTAGAAAGCATCTGTCAGACATCCCACACTTTTTGTCCCGCCATGTTTCTATGGCCACCAAACATTGCGTTGAGAAACACGGGGGAGATTTCTCCTCCTTGTCTCTCCTTGGCATTGAAAAAATTACTAACCCTATGAGGGGAGGGGGTGTCAGGCAGAAATTATTGGATAGGGAAGTTTTTTGGATAATAGAGCTTCAAACTAGATATCCGAACGGTTTGAACCTAAGACAAGATGTTATTCTCCACTCTTAGTGTCTTCAACTCATTTAAATTTATTATTCATATTTATATATGCATTATTTTTGTATACGTTTTATGTTACAGAAGACATTCATGGTGGATGAATTTTATATTTATACATTTTCGTTTCTCTTAATAGATTTCATACTTGAAATTATACCTGTGTCCCATGGGTTCATACCTCCCCTCTTTTTTATGTTGACGTGTATTATTTTTACATGTTCACATTTCTTCTCTTCTATAAATTAGTCCCGACTGTTCGTGTGCTCCTATTCATTTATTTTATTCCATCTACTTTCCACTGACAGAATTTATACATTTTTTTTATACATATATTTATTTGTATATCTATTCAAATAATGATAATATTTTTTTTTTTCTCTTTCTTCTTTTTATTCCCAGTTTTCTTTCTCTCTCTTGTGAGTAGCGCACATGGGCATACTATTCCTGGATTTTCCCTAACATGGACATTTGGAATATTTTCCGGATATTATTCAGTATGAAGAAAAAGGAAGAAATCATACAAAAAACTAAAAATAAAAAATTATTATTTTCTTTTTTTCATATGCTCATGTGCGATATCGGAAAAGACAGAGAAGAAAACGGAGGGAACGCTCAAACCTAATATCCAGATCGATTTCTCAAGTATTGAAGATAACATATAAAATTATGCTGTTTGATATATAAAAATTTTTTTTTTATATATATATACATTTTATATTTAAGGTGTTTATATTCATGTTCACATTGCAAGATACTATTTCCTTGCGTTTTTATTGTTATCTTGGTTTGTTAGGGAGGGAGGGGGTTAAACACCTGGGCCAAGCCCCGTGGTGATTTCATCCCCTTCCTCTATAAATAACATCCACCTATGTCTGTTAATTGTACGACTAAGGCTACGTATTGTGGCCAAAACGCGTCACCTGTCTTCCATGTTGGCTGATTGCTAAATAAAGTACCAAGTATTGCTTGAATTGCCACGCTGGACTTTCTCTTCATTTCTCCTGCTATTGCTGGACTGGGGTCCGGTCCTGTCCGTGCCGTGGCGAGGGCACAAGGGTGAGCTGTGTCAACTTTGCTTTGCTGTAAAGTTTTATATTAATATTAAATGAAAAGCCTCAAAAGCCACACAGCATAAAAGTAAGCACATGGAATTAAAGTAGGTAAATATATAAAAATATTGTTGGGTTAATACTCGTTGTTAATTACAGTCTGGTTCCAAGGCAACTCTGGATCAAATGTGTTAAAGGGGTATTCCAGGCAAAACCTTTTTTTATATATATCAACTGGCTCGGGAAAGTTAAACAGATTTGTAAATTACTTCTATAAAAAAATCTTAATCCTTCCAATAGTTATTAGCTTCTGAAGTTTTCTGTCTAACTTCTCAATGATGATGTCACGTCCCGGGAGTTGTGCATGATGGGAAAATATCCCCATAGGAACTGCACAGCTCCCGGGACGTGAGTCATCAGAGAGCAGTTAGACAGAAACAACAACTCAACTTCAGAAGCTAATAACTATTGGAAGGATTAAGATTTTTTAATAGAAGTAATTTACAAATCTGTTTAACTTTCCGGAGCCAGTTGATATATAAAAAAAAAGTTTTGGCCTGGAATACCCCTTTAAATATGGCAAAGGCAGTTCAGGCTATACTGTTATCAGAAATGCAGCTGGTTTTGTTACTGAACAGTAATCTGTAAAGGGAAGGCAGACATATTTTAATCTACCTCATGAAGCCTTTCTGAAAACAGCAGGAGTTTTTTTTTCCCCACAAAAAAAAAGACTAGGGCCCAAGCCCAGTCTGTCATATTGTCGCTCAGCCTATCCTTTGCCTAGGTGGGACAAAACTGGCCTAAGTGTCACAGCACATAACCCCTTTGAGAACCACTGCGATGTGTCATTTTTGCCCTTTTGTTTTTTCCTCCTCGTCTTCCAATAGACATATGCTTTAAACTTCCCATTGTTTTGTTTTTTTGCGTCACTAATTTTACATTATCCTGACATCATTCATTGTACCACAAATTCTATGGCGAAACAAAAAAATAACCTTGTATATGAAGCTACCAAAAATCAGCAATTCTGAACTTTTTTGGACAATGTTTTTTTTTACGTTTACACAATTCCCCATGTGGTTTCATTAACTTTATCTTTTTAACCCCTTAAATAGGCACTGTAAGATAACAAAAACTTTTGATATGTTGTAAAGCATGCAAAGCATGCTGAAAAAGCCAATCAAGCAACTTCCCCCCCTGCCTGCTTGGACACATACTAGTCTTGCTGTGTCCATGTGTTATCACCTATGTAATGGACACACTTCCTTGATTGACAGCTGTGAGTGCAGGGGTCACAGCTGGATGAAAAATCCTTCCACTGTCAGCTTGTGTCCCGCTACTGTCAGTGAGGACGAGGTGAGAGTTGTAGTTTTGCTAATGCTAGGGGAGATGTAAGCAGACAGCATACTGAGGGAGGGGGCGGAGACTTGCACCGTAAGGCCACGGCCACTCCATTTGAGAGGAATTCAGATTAATGAGCTAAATTAAAAGTGTAATAAAATAAATAAAGGTGCTAGACACATAAAAATTAGAATGTACATGGTCAGGATTAGTGATATATTTAAAAAAAAAAAATTTTGTTGGATCTGACGGGTATACTTTAAGGACATTGGACGTAATTATACCTCTTGATGCCCAGGTACATTTACTTCCTGTACATGAAAGGAGCACAGGAACTGTGCTCTCTTCATTCACTGTGGGACCCGGCTGCAAACAGCTAATACCAGCGGTAATGGTGGACATCAGCAACCGTGCTGATGTCTGCCATTAATACCTCAGATGCTGTTGTGGTGGCCCAGTACGAGATGGTGGTGCCCCGTTCCTTTCCAGCCCTGTCCGGCAGGGTCCCTCAATGTCCCCAGGGCCCCCTGTAGTTGTTTCCCCATTTGTACATATGTTTTGTATTATAAAATGTGTTATACCTTTAATAAAATGTACCATGTGATTGTTACCCAGGAGGTATCAGTGACCAGCTAACCACAAGGGTGACCTATGGGCTCCCTGCTAGTCTCCCCCATATAAGCCCTGGGTTGAGCTAGCTTCTCTCTCTTGTTGCTGAGGTCCAGTGCAGTCAAGCTGTCTCAGTGTGTGTGTCCAGAGCATTGGAAGCCTCAAGCCCAGTCTGCAGCCACAGTCAAGTGCAAGTAAGCTAAACCTGCAATAATTGTCAGTCACCAGTCAAGTCAAATCATCTGTCTAGTCAATGTGGCCTTCACTAAAATACCCAGTCCTACTACAAGTTCCAGCACCTGCAAGGTCTCTGAGTCACTGGTCACCTCCTTGGGCCAAAGTTGCACTGTATAGACTGTACCAACTGTCTATCCTCAGTAAAGCTACCATTGTCCGTAACTTGGCGTCGGAGTCTTTATTGCCCCCGTGCCTAGCCCAGGATCTAGCATTATACCGTCGGGTGGTTATACTAAACCACACCCTGGTGTAACGAATACAAGGGGTTAATACCATCTGCCCCTAGGGTAACAACATCTGCCCTGCACCACACACCCTGCCACCACAACTTTTGACATCACAAACAGAATACGGGTGTGCGCCTTATTCCGCAAGTCCTCCCCCTAGTCTGAACTGTGTCCGATACTGTCTGCAGAAATTGCATGCCGATGCGAATAAAGTTTGTGCCAGAAAGAGTATGAGACTGTGTCAGTGGAATGTGTTTTACCCGAGGGGCTTGTGAAATAGAGGGGGAGGTGAAGAAAAGACTGTCATCTGTTATTGAGGATAACCCTGAAGTTGTGAACATTATGTGCAAAATTCGTACTGAAGCAATGTTACTTGTCAAGATGTCTGTCGCCATACCTGAAAGGGTTAATCTGTTGGTAGAAAAGTTGTGTGAAAGGATCCCGCCATGGCCAGTGTCCCGCCCCCGGGCGTGGAAGCCAAGTCGTAGTTCCTAGTCCCAAGTGGAACTTGAAAGGTCCGCCACTTGTTGCCAGGGGGGCGGAAGAAGAGGACGTACCGCTGAATCACTTCCGGTCCCAGGCCCTGCTGATGACGAAGTTCTGGCAAGCGGCCATTTTGTTGGAGACCAGTATAAGAAGCGGAGCGGAGCCAGACCTCTTCAGTCTTGCAGAAGTTCCTGGTGAGAGCAAGAAGATGGCGAATGCGCAGAAGACTACGCGTGCAGAGAATCCTAAGAGGGCGCCAGAGGACCGGCAAGTTGCTGCGGCACAGATGTTCCAGGAGCTGGCAGATCGTCTGCAGAGATTCTCCATCGGGGCCGAAGACGCCCACCTGAAGGTTCCTTTGCCCGAGGACAATGGGGATTGGCCTCCGACCCCAGCAGAAGGTACGCCGAAGTCTTCACAAGAACCGTGACCGGTGAGGCTGTCACTCCATCACCGGACCTGGGGATCATAGGCGGAGATCTACAAGTCGGAAGTGAGTACCCCGGCCGAGGCCGCATGTTCTATCCCCAGTCCAGAGCCAGTGTCCCAGGTCAAGCAGCCCCCAGTACGTCCCCAGTCACCACTGCTACCCAAGTGTTTATTTGGCAACGAGCCGACATCCAGTTCATGAGGGATCATCTCCTACCCCTGCAAGGGAAGGCATATCTTTCTGTCCCAACTGCCCAGGCCGAGAAGGCTAAAAGGGAGGCCGAAGTGGCTGCCATCATGGAAGTATTAAGGGCGCAGAGGAGAAGAGAGTATGGCCCTCAAGTCATACCTTATGAAGTCCATCAAGTCCAGTAGCAGGACACTAAGAGCCTTGAGGCCTTATACATCAGAAGGCTAGAACAACCCCGAGAGGGAGAGCCACCCCTAGAGCTGCATAGATCCACAGTCATCAAATTCGACAGAGTGAGGGGGTATGGCACATTAATGGACTGCCACTACAGTGGTACTATTCTAGTCAACAGGAGAGCGGTGATGAGAGACTACCTCCCTCCACCCCTACACTCCTTAGAGAGCGGGGAAATTGTAATACACCCCTGTACAGAGCCTGCCAGGGGAATGGGCAGCAGCCATCACCAGACCCAAGAATCCCACACAAATCCCCTTTGCCTACTTCCCCTCTGAAGATTGGGACTCAGATCCATTTGGTCTCCTGCCACCAAGCGTCAAGGGGAAAGTCGTTCAAGAAGAATGGTATCCTGAGTCACCTGTTATGGATCCCAGATGTCTGCGTCAAGGGTCTTCTACAGATGTGCCCAGGCCTACTCCTGCTGAGGAGAATGTTTGGCCGGCTCAACAGGCACCTACACCTGGTCCCCCAGTGGCGCAGGCTGCTGCTGTTCAAGTGGTGGTCACCGTGAACCCAACCATCACTGAATCCAGTTTGTCCCATGCGTCGTGGGATACTCATGTCAGCCCCATGGTTCAAGGTACATGTCCCAGCCTAGAAAGCAAGGTGACCGTCGAGGTTGGGATGCGTTGCCAGGCCACAGTGTTTGAAGATTGCAAGATGTTTACTACTATTGAGTTGTGTGACTGTGTTTCATGCAAAAACATTGTTGTTGTTTATAGGTTCCTGCAACGTTCAAGATAAAGTGCCTGACAAACTTGTCAGGAAGTTTACTTACATGCGTAAGTGTTCCTGCCCGTCTTTCAGCCATGACCCTTTACTAGGAACTCAAAATGTACCTGAACGGTAGAGCGGTACCCTCTATGTGTATATTCAATTTAATATATTTTGTCTATGTTTTGCACAGGTGAATACACATGTTGCTGTACTATATAGTTTCTGGAGTGTTGTAATAAAATGTGTATAATAGGTAAATACAGAGTTGTCCACACTGTGATTAATACTGATCACGGCACCTGCAGCAATGCAGTAGCTTTGATGGATCATCTGATCATCCGCCGCATGAACTCGGAGATCAGATTTGCCAAGATGGTGAATAGATGACTCCTTATCTGCCTCCGGCCACTCTAACAGGGTCTTTTTCTCTTGTCTCCCTGCTAGCAGACCAGAGAAGTAGATCGTCGATAATACTGATCAGTGCTATGCGTACACTTCTCAGTATTAGCAATCTAATGATTGCTATAAATAGTCCGCTATGGAGACATAAACAATGTACAGTAAATGATTACAAAAAGTGGGTCTATTTGTTGCATTGATCAGTTTACAAAAAATACAAATTGCTAGAACATACCAGCTCTGTTCACATGTGCATTACAAATTGAACAGCTTTTAACCTAGAAGAGTAGAGCTACATGTAGTGATATTTTTCCTGTTAAAAGAGGGATACCACATCAGAAACTGATGTATCCTTTTAAAAGTCCTTTGAGTCAAAGGGTTGTGTTTGTTGTTTGACAAATCCAGCATTGTGAATTCCAATAGAGAAAACAGACATGGTCGCACATCCACAACATGCACCCGATCTAAGGCTTCTCAGCAACATTTATTAAAGTAACAGGTCATTAGTGTACTTTATGATCATGAAGTGCAAGCGCGCTAGCCATGTCACGGCCAAGTGTAACTAGCAGGTCCCTAACGTCTAGCATAAAATGGCACAGCACTGAGCGGCGACCACCACCGCCGCAACACCAGTGCCCACAGGGGGAACGACCCACTGGCAGAGCAGCCCCAATGCCACTCAAACCAGTCCCTGGGCCGTGCCTTCCCATAGACACGGTGCCACGGCAGCATTGGACTCCACACAAGACTGACTTGACATGACTGATGACTGACAAAGCTGCAGGTTTAGCTTACTTGCACTTGACTGTGGCTGCAGGACTTGACTTGAAGCCTCCAATACTCTGGACGCACACACTAGGCACGACTGACCTCAGCAAAGACTTGGTGCAAAAAGAGAGAGAGAGCTAGCTCCACCCAGGGCTTATATGGGGGAGAGTAGCAGGGAGCCCATAGGTGACCCCTGTGATCACCTGGTCACTGGTACATCCTGGGTAACAATCACATGGTATATCACATGGTATAACTCTAAAAGTGATAACACATTTTATACAGTACAACACATTTACAATGGGGAAACTAATGCAGGGGGCCCTGGGGACACTGAAGGAGGCTGCCTGACACTGCAGTAGGAGTACGGGCTAACACCTCCCGTATTGGGCCACCACAATAAATGTTGCTGAGAAGCCTTAGATCATTGTGCGTGTTGTGGATGTGCGACCATATCTGTATTCTCTATTTGAGATCCAGTATTGTGTCATAGTTTCTGTTTATCACGGTACCCATGATACAGATATGAACAGAGAGCAAGCTTTATACATTATATGCTATTGTTCCTATAACCTAAAATATTTTACAGCATCAAGCTGTTGAGAGAGCACTGCAACATTCACATACACTTCAAGACAAAGTTTCTCTTTTAACAAATCTATATGATAAAAAGGGATTTGCATTAGACAGACATGCTGCATCAGAGTAAAATAGTCTGGTTCACATTGTGGTTTTGAAATATGTGAGATGGCAGGAACATGATAGACATTATTTTACAGATTCTTTGCTAGATTCCTGCTATCTAGATCATGTTTTGTTTTATACTTTTTTACCTTATCAGATGAGTAAATTCTAATAATTGGTCCTATTCTTCCATTACTGCACCTCCGACTTTGATTGTTTTTCTATTTCTACTAGCTTGCCCACTGTAGGTAGGGCCTTCTGAGGGTAGTTTGCCCACTGTAGGTAGTATGCTCCCCTGTATGTAGTTGTTCCCCTGAACAGGTCCAGCATCAGGGGGGTACAGCCAGTACCCCAGTAAGGGGCCCGGGCCCCCAGGTACCCTGTCGGTAACTCCAATGCTAGGAACCGTGGTGGCACGGTTCCTGCAGTGGGGCAACCGGACCCTTCAACGGCAGGCCCCGTCACACCCCCTGCGACCAGGCCTGCAGGTGAAGGGGATCTGGGACAACGGTCCCGAATTCCCGAGCGGCCACATCTTTCAACACTGGGTGCGCCATTAAGACTTCCCCTCTTATATGTAGTTTGCTCCTGTATACAGGACCTCCGCGTAGGAAGTTTGCCCCCTTGTATGTAGTTTGCTCCCTGTAGGTCGTAACCCCTTAAAGCAGGGAGATTCTATCTACAGTATAATGGACCCCTCTGTAGGTTGCTTGCCCCCTGTAGATGGAATCCCCCTGCATGACAACCCTGATGGTAGTTTGCCCCTATTGGTAAGACCCCAGTAGTTGTCCCCCTGTATTTACGAGCTTGTAGGTACAGTAACCCCCTGACATGCGATGGCCCCGACATATGATCAAATTGACATACGATGGCTTCTCAGAGGCCATCGCATGTCGATGTCAGCATCGACATTCAATGCTTTTATATGTCGGGGCCATCGCATTAACTGCTATCCGACAGCGCAAAATGCTTAAGCTGCTGTCGTATAGCAGTTTAAGCATCCCGGGCAGGTTCGCTTACCTATTCCCGCTGCTCCGGGTCCACTTCGCGATCCTCCGGCGTTTTCTGCATCTTCTCCGGGGTCCGGGCCTTGCTTTCCGGTGTCGTTATTACGTCGCTGCACACGCCGTCCCGGCGCCGCAACGTAATAACGTCACCAGAAAGCGAGGCCTGGACACCGGAGAAGATGCGGAAGAAGCCGGAGGATCCCGAAGAAGATGCCAGAGCAGCGGGACAGCATCGGGAGCCCCTGGGAAAGCATCGGGAGTGGTGAGGACGCGGTCTGGAGCAGCGAGGACAGGTGAGTATAACTTCCTATACTTTACATTGCACGAATCCCTCAACATACGATGGATTCGACAAACGATGGGTCGTTTGGAACAAATTACCATCGTATGTTGAGGGACCACTGTATGTTATCTCAAATAAGTTAGTACACCCCTCACTTTTTTTGTAAATATTATATTATATCTTTTTATGTGACAACGATAAAGAAATGACACTCTTCTACAAAGTAGTGAATGCACAGCCTGTATAACAGTGTTTAATGTTACAGTCAACTTTACATTGTAGCAGAGTGTCATTTCTTTAGTGAAGTCACATGAAAAGATATTATAAAATATTTACAAAAGTGAGGGGTGTACTCATTGTGAGATACTGTAATTTGCCCCCAAGTAGGTAGAACAACCTTAAATGGGCACTGTCAGATACAAAAATTTTTGATATGTTGTAAAGCATGCAAAACCATTAGGTTTTGCAATTGCTTTCGTTAGAACATTTTCAGTAGGGATGTCCCAATACCATTTTTTTAAGACCGAGTACCGATACTTTAATTCTAGTACTCGCCGATACCAAGTACGAGTACTTTTATTTTAAAGGGAATCTGACACCAGGGTAATGCGGTTTCTGGCGCTGCTTACCGTGCCGATATGTGGGTTCCTGTACAATGGAGGCGGCTGCTGTAGTATGAGCCAAGATTTCTCTCTTCTCCATTGGACAGAATAGGGAATTTGCATTGGCGGTGAGACCGATGTTCACATGGTGAGCAGCAGCAGCCCCCCTGCAGTCATTAGTAGCAGCCCCCCCCTTGTAGACATTAGTAGCAGCCCCCCTGTAGAACACAGCCCCCCTTTAGACAGTGGGCCCCCATTTAAACAGCAGCAGGCCCCCCCTATGGACAGCAGCGGCAGCAGGGCCCCCCTTTTAGACAGCAGCAGCAAGGCCCCCGTTTAGACAGCAGTAGCAGCAGGGCCCCCCGTTTAGACCTCTGCCGGGTGCTGCAGCTCCACTGTCCCGTCCTCCCGATGACGTCCTATGTCCCTGTTCTCCCGTCCTCCCGATGGCGTCCTATGGAGGAGCATGGGACATATACGTCACTCTGCTTCCTCCGTAGCGTTACGCTGGACACGGAAGTGGAGTGACGTGTGTGTCAAATGCTCCTCCATGGAACACTATGATGCGGACGGGAGGATGGGAGAACAGGGCAGCGGAGCGGCACCAAGTATTGGACATGGTATCGGGGACATTAACCCCTTAATGGCCAAGCCCATTTTCACCTTAAGGACCAGGCCAATTTTATTTTTGCGTTTTCCTTTTTTCCTCCTCGCCTTCTAAAATCCATAACTCTTTTATTTTTCCATCTACAGACCCATATAAGGGCTTGTTTTTTGCGTGACCAATTGTACTTTATAATGAAACCTCTCATTTAGCATAAAATGTATGGCGAACCCAAAAAACATTTTTTTAGGGACGAAATGTAAATGAAATTTAAATTTGACCACCTATAACTTTTAAATTTTTCCGTCTATAAGGTGGTATGAGGGCTCATTTTTTGCGCCGTCATCTATACTTTTTTTAGATACCACATTTGCATATATAAAACTTTTAGATCATTTTTTATTAATTTTTTTTAAAATAAAATGTGACAAAAAAGCAGCATTTTTGGAATTTTTTTATTTTTTACGTTTACGCCATTCACCGTACGGGATAGTTTAGAACTCACGGTTTAAGTTCCGCTGAGGCCGGTAGGTTTTCAGGACTAGTGTGTCTTTGCAAGTTGCGCAGATCCGTCCTGTTAGTCCAGCATCCACAAGAGCAGCAACCCAAAAGAGCGATAATTGGCTACAGCTCCCTTATATGGGCAGGGGCTGGACTAGTGCTAATTGGTCCAATACTTGTGTCAATCACCATTACAAAGGATTATGGGTAACACGTGACCCAAGGACCTCCAAAGGTCCTCCAACATACCATAGAGGATATTAACATGGTCACATGACCGAAGGTCCTGCGACGCTAAACAAGGTAAGTACTATACATTATATTAAATACACATTATTACTAACTATGTACATATATTAAGACTGTAGAATTAAAGTAGAGGTGAGGCGACTAGGGGCTGTCGCACCTGGGGGACCCTACCTGAGCTTAGTTACTCTGACTTTGGGGACCACCACACTAGGTACGGTAGCAATACGGTACCGGGACACCACAAACCCCCTTACTTAAAATAAGTCGGCCTCGACGTCTGTCCCCTTAGACAGAGGGACGAAGTGAAGGTCAGGTAATAACATTATAAAGCTACTTAACTTTTTCTGCGGTACATACATTTGCTTGGGTAAACTCATGAACAGGGTTGTTAGGTTCATTAATTTAGTAACAGGATGATATTATTCACATGAGATACATCCTACTTAAAGGGGTACTTCTGTGGAAAACTTTTTATTTTTTTTTAAATCAACTGGTGCCAGAAAGTTAAACAGATTTGTAAATCACTTCTATTAAAAAATCTTAATCCTTCCAGTACTTTTTAGGGGCTGTATACTAAAGAGAAATCCAAAAAAGAAATGCATTTCCTCTGATGTCATGACCACAGTGCTCTCTGCTGACCTCTGCTGTCCATATCAGGAACTGTCCAGAGCAGCATGTTTGCTATGGGGATTTTCTCCTACTCTGGACAGTTCCTAAAAACCTCGCTAATTTTTTGTGGTTGAGCTACACATAACTACCCCCATTTTTTTTCTTTCCAAGCCCACTTTGTGGAGTGCTCCCACACAAATGGCTGATGTCTGGTTGCATTTAGAAAAAAAGAAATTATCTATTGATACATATGTCTTTGACCAGGAACACCAAAACAGTAATCCAACCACTGTTAATGTGATACAACTAGATAAGAAACTAGAAAATGTACTATCCAGGAGATTACGCAACCATTGGGAGGTTGAAAGCCTTTCCCATCTCTTGGATATGGACATTATACCTAAAGGATTACAGCTCACCAAGACCCCAGCAGGGGACTTGGAGACCACTGAATTTAATCAGAAATGGGAAAATTCATTGAGGGAACATTCTAAAGATCTTATGAGAATGATTATTTTGAGGGGACAGGAGATTATACAGGAGACAGACAGGGAAATGGACGATCTAAAAAAAGATGTAGATAAATGTGAGAAAAATAATGAATTCCAGAGGCAACAGGAGATTATCTGTAACAAGCTTGATAGATTGGAGTCAGAAATAATGAATAGAAAAACTAAGAAATTACTATGGCAGATAGCTAAGACCAACACCCAACAACCTGAGGAATCCTTATCCAACCTAAACTCTATTCCACTACAAAACAGTTATGCCCCTTTAATGGAAAATAATGATTTTTTTGGGAGATAGTCAGATTCACAGAGCTCCACCCCATCACGTTAAAAAAAATCACTATCACGAAAGGAGAGACCATTCACCTTATCACACACACAGGCGGCCATATCCTCACTACAGGAATTCACCAAACCAGTATCAGAATCAAAATTACAGTCGAATTTCACATCATCATTCACATCACTCCCCTCATGTCAACAGGTGGAACACAGTTCATGACAGGTCCCCTTATTCTCGTCACTATCAGAACAACCCTCAGACAGTATTTCACGCTCCAGTACACAATCAATGGAACTCACATCACAACCAAATCAAATCACAATCTATGAACAGCCACAATCAGAGTTCACAGCAGACGACATACTCATCGAGGTTACAAACACAAACCCAATATCCATCTACAAGCAATCTGACCACTCCCAAAAAAAGAGGTTACGTAGGAGAACAAGAAGGAGAACACCGGACACAACCACCACAGAAAATGGGGAAACTCCAGTAGTAGGCTCACATAGTACTACCATCAATTTAAGCACACATTAGCTTACATCAGAACAAGAGGCCATTCTAAACAAGGGGTTGAAATTCGCCCCTGATCACCCTTTGAATAAGTTTAATGTTTATATTGGAATTGAAATATGTATACGTAATTTATGTTTGAAAAAATATTTTATCAAACACCCATTAGATCAGTCTAGACCTACCTCTAAATACATCCAAACTGACTGCAAGCTAAAATCGTGGTTTTACCCAAAGTCTGAAATGGGCCCTGATCTAAGATCTTTTAAAAAATCAGTTGAGAATGATTTAAGAACTTTAAAATATGTCAAACCCAGAATTTACAAAACTAGTATGAGAGAAAAGAAGGCCATTCAGGACTTACAATCTATGGCCAATTTAACCATCCGCCCTGCGGATAAGGGCGGAGCTGTAGTCATTTTCAATACAGACTGACTACAACCAAGAATGCCTAAGACAGTTGCAGGATGTGCAGACATACAAAAAATTAGAGACGGACCCTACTTCTACATATAGTACTCAATTACATAATCTATGTCACAATGCTTTGGAAAATAAGATTATTACTGAGGATGAGTCTAAGTTCATACTGGGCACCCCTGAACGTTTACCCATCTTTTATTGTTTACCTAAAACACACAAAAATCTTTTTCACCCACCAGGTCGTCCAATCGTTTCTGGTTTAGGTTCTTTAACATCAAATCTTTCACAGTTTGTTGATCGCTTTCTCCAGCCCTTTGTTCAAAAAACTGATTATTATTTAAAGGACACGACACAGATTATTAAACTATTGGAACACTTTACTTGGACACCCGAACACATTTTAGCAACACTAGATGTTAGCTCATTATACACCATTATAGATCACAAACAGGGGATAGAGGCGGTTACCAAATTTTAGAATTCATACTCACTCATAATTATTTTTATTTTGAAGGCACATATTATTTACAGCAAACGGGCACAGCCATGGGCACCAGGTTCGCGCCGAGTTATGGCAATTTATTCATGGCGGCGTGGGAAGATTCCATCATTACTCCCCTACTCAGCGCGAGCCTGGTGCTATGGTGTCGTTATATAGACGACATCATCTTAATTTGGAGGGGTGCCCAGTGCGAACTAGACGACTTCATCCTCAGTCTCAATAATAATGACCGTAATTTGAAGTTTACATCCACCTGTAGTAAAATGAATATAGAATTCTAAGATACAGAAATCTTTCCAGTAAACACAAAACTTCATTGCAAAACATTTACAAAACCAACGGCTAAAAATTGCTTTATCAAGTTCAATAGTTGCCATCTACCGAGATGGTTAACTAATGTCCCAAAAGGACAGTATAGGCGTCTCAAACGCAATTGTACATCAGACATGGACTTTCAGAAGGAGGCTAAAATTTGGACTTCGCAGTTTTTAGAGAAACAGTATCCACAACATATACTAGATAGGTCATTAGATGAGGTGAACATCCTAGACAGAGCAGCTTTTTTTTTATGTTAAAACCAGTTCCGACACAAAAGATCAACCACCTCGAATTATATTACCGTTTAACAAGGATTATAAAAAAAATAGAACAGATTATTCATAATCATTGGCATTTGGCCCAACAAGATAAATTGATAGGAAGCTTGATTCCATCCCGACCTCAGGTAGTCTATACCAAGGCCCCCAACTTGGGCATCACCCTAGCCCCATCTGTTAAAAAGCTAAATACCCAGAAGTCTTCCACTTAGTTAACCACCAAAGGTTTTTTTCGGTGTGGCACCTGTCCGAACTGCCTTTTGTTCGGAGGGCCCAAAAAAACATTGGAGGTGAATTCCACCACCAATAGCTTTAAAAGGCAGATACCAAATTTGATTACATGCACCACAATGAGTGTTCTCTATCTGTTACAATGTAAATGTAATAAACAATACATTGGCAGAACTAAGAGACCCCTTAGAGTTAGGATCTCTGAACACGTGTACAATATTAAAAAGGGCTGCATGAAACATGCCTTATGGAGCCATTTTGCCCAAATTCATAATAAGGACCCTTCTGGACTTCTTTTTGTTGGCATTCAGGTCATAGCCACAGATTGGAGGGGAGGGAGTTATCTAACTCATATGTCCAGAGCTGAGGCTCAGAAAATATTTGAATTTGAGAGCCTAGAACCTAAGGGTCTCAATTCCAATCTAGAACTTTTTGGTTTCCTCTAGGGGGTTGTAATTTTTAGTAGACTACCCTGACCACCATATTGTCAGTCATTAACTGGCTATATGCATCATTCCCTGGCTTGTCTCCTGTGTCATTAATTGTTTCATTCTCTACTTCTATTTATTTTTATTTTTAATTATTTTTTAATTATTATTTTTATTTTCATTTTTATTATTATTATTTTTATTTTTATCTTCATTTACATCTTTATTTTTATTTCATTTTATTATCTATTCACATATTTCTTCATTTTTAATTTTATTCTACTACATCCATTCTCATTTATTTACATTTTTATTTATATTTGTATTCATATTCCCACTTCTATATTTATTTATTTTTGCATTTATTTTTATCTAGTCATCACTTACTGTCTATATTACATTGCATTTTTATTTACTATTATTATTATCATTATTTTGTTGTTGTACCATTATTATTCAGATCCCAAATGGATCTGTATGGAGTATTACCATGCGTTTGAATCATATGTTTATATTGTATTGAATTATCCATCTATAGTTCAGATGGACCTCCATTCCGGAGATTTGCACTCACTTAGTGTGCTGAGTCCAACTCATTATTTCATACTTGGTCTTAGATGTAACCCTAATTTAGTGTCCATCGTTGAGAGACATATATAAGTGAGTAGCCACTGCATTAGGACATATTCCACTGAAGAAGGGGTACAACTAATGCTTCTTTAACCCCGAAACATGTTTGGTGACGGAGATTCAGCTTCTTACACTCAGCTCCAGTTCACATTACAGTTGCGGTTTTACAGCGATTATTGGACTACGGCAATTGGAGAGACTTTCAAATATTAATTTCCATTACGGACCTATTTTGTCATTGATCAGTCAAAGCCGGTTTGAAACCCTCCATCTCAAGAACATTGTTGCTAAACATCTGTTGAAGTGATTCTGCAATATCTGCATATCATCATTTACCTGCATCCACCCAGTGCTCACCAGCTTTCCGTATCAGGTCAGCTGACCTGCCATCAGCTGACCCCTGACGTCAGACGCCAAGGAGTGGCTTGCCGGTGAGAACGGCGACACATCGTGCGAACACCACGCCGCCCCGGCTGGAGCGCATCTGAATTCATCCAACTCGGCCTGACGGCGGTGCGGTGAGTGGCACCCGGTATTATTCCTATTGCAGAGTTATTTAATGCGGAGTGGACCAACCGGCATTTACGATATAGTATTGCTATTTGAACTGCCCATGATCATTCCTAATTGTTTCAGGACCATATTAATTTTTTTCAGGACATCACCTGCTACAAGTCATTATCTATTTCATCATTTTATTTACAGGATTGTTCATAATTACAGGACATTTCTTTAGATTTTTACAGGTGGAATTAATCTTTTTAGCAAAATCTCTTCCACAACATAGACACACTATCATTTTTGTGTCAATTCATGCTCTAACCGCGACATATACTAGTTACAAGTAACCATTTCTATCCTTTTCTATTCTGTAGTGTATGCTGAATTTATTGCTGAAGTGTATTGCTAAATCATTTTATGTATTTTATATTGTGATTCTTATCATTGCGCTACTGTAGGGCCCTGCGGGACACGCATCCATTTTCACTTTTATATTAAATAAGCTATTAGCGTTACTGTTGTCTTTTGCTCTTTGATATTGAGCTGAGGACTAATAACCTTCATTTACTACTTTATCCCATCTCTCAGTGGGGGAGAGCTTTACTTAACCTCGCTCATTTTTTGTGGTTGAGCTACACATGACTACTCCCATTTTTTTTCTTTGGAGATTGACAAAGGTTGTGACTTTAGCAATTTAGAGTCTTTAGGATAATATGCGCTGTTCCACAGTATTTAGGGGGTTTAGTTGCGGTCCAGTAGTCACGCTAGCTTTAGCAGGGGTAGTTTAGAACTCACGGTTCAAGTACCGCTGAGGCCGGTAGGTTTTCAGGCCTAGCGCGTCTTTGCAAGTTGCGCTGATCTGTCCTGTTAGTCCGGCATCCTCGAGAGCAGCAACCCAATAGAGTGATAATTGGCTACATCTCCCTTATATGGGCAGAGGCTGGACTAGTGCTAATTGGTCCAATACTTGTGTCACCATTACAAAGGATTATGGGTAACATGTGACCCAAGGACCTCCAAAGGTCCTCCAACATACCATAGAGGATATTAACATGGTCACATGACCGAAGATCCTGCAACGCTAAACAAGGTAAGTACTATACATTATATTAAATACACATTATTACTAAATATGTACATATATTAAGACTGTAGAATTAAAAAAGAGGTGAGGCAACTATGTGCTGTCCCACCTGGGGGACCCTACCTGAGTGTAGTTACTCTGACTTTGGGGACTACCACACTAGGTACGGTATGCAATACGGTACCAGGACACCACATGTGCGTCCCAGAACAAGCGACGTTCCCGGGCTCTAGTGGCTGCAGTAAGCTTCATGCCTGTGGCCTCGATACATCACAGCGTAGTACACTTGTTGCAGTGCTAAGCCACAGGGTTTCTAGTGTGGTCCACTCGCCATCTTCCCCACCGAAATGCTGAGGCATCTATGGCATTTACTCACTGCACTCCAGTGTGCCATGACACTATGGTTGGTAACCAGTGCTCTATAGGTTACATTACACACAGTTGTATTATCCAACAAACTCAGTGCTCTTACACTGGATAAGACTTTCAAAAAGGCAGTTTTACATGGGCCATTAAATCAGGGGAATATGCGTTCCTAGAAATGCTTGTTTCTGATAACTGGCCCATGCAACAGGGCCAGCGATCAGCTGGAGAATGAGCAAATGCATGTTTGTTGGCTTAATGGATCTTTAATGTCGCCAATAAAATTAGCGGCACATCTCCCTGTGTAAACTGAAATATAAGAGCTGGACAAATAATAGAGCAAATGTTCATGCTGCCTTGCCTCCAGCCCTTTAAAGGCTCAGTAAGAGTGCCGATCACATAGAACAGCGCTAGTTATTCACTGAACACATAAGAAAAAGAATTACGGAGCAGCTCACCAGTTCCAGGAGATCAGACATGTAACATCGCGGTCAGGCAGTGGGAGGACGGGGAGGCTGAGATGTCAAGGGGGGAATCAGACGTCAGGGCCACAACCATATCGCACCCTTTGGTGCTTCGTCAGGCCCCTGTGACGACATCATGTTCTCTCCGGGGATTTTAATTATCTGCTGTGCCATGTGATGCAGGTTGTAGGTGGAACCTGCAAAATTAACTCTCAAGTGCTCAAAAAAGGTGAGTGAATTAAAATTAAATTAAAGAGAAGAACAAAACTGCATGTGAACAGGGACTTAAGCAAAGTGATTCATATTAATGCTCCTAATTCATTTTTATCGTTTAGACCTATTGGTCCTGCTGCATTTATGCGGAGAATCCATCTAGCTTCTTTCAATATGAGTGTTTGATGTCTGTTTTTTCTTGGAATAGGTGTTTCTATTCTTTCTAACGCACCAAACTTTAAAGCAGATTTATTACCATTATGAACGGTCACCATATGTTCAATAAATCTTGCCGAACCTTTTTTGGTAATTAGTGATCTTACATGTTCTCGGATCCTGTGGAATAGTGGTCTCTTAGTTTGTCCTATATAGAAAACACCGCATGTACATATCATGCAGTATACAACAAAGTCTGACCTGCAGGTAATAGGTTGTTTAACGTAAACTGTGTAATTTCCCAATTTTATGACTTTGCTTTTTAGATTCATGTTACAAAAAGAACACATTCCACATGCATGGTTGCCTATAGATCTTGTGTCAGTTAGCCATTGCGTAGAAGGTTTTTCGGAAGATTTTTTAATTTTAAGATATTCTTGAATAGTTTTATTACATGTATATTACGTGTAATAATAGGCTTTTCTTTTGTGATTTCTGTGATGTCAGGATCTGTCTGCAGAATATACCAGTTTGAATAGATGGCTTGTTGAATTTTACTGTTCAGAGTATTTTTTAAAATAAAAGAGGCTCTTGATGGTTTTTGCTGGATTTTTTGCTGATTTTTCAATAAAGAGTGATTCACTGGGGATTTTATCAATACATTTTCTGGCTTGGTTGATTACTCCATAGGGATAACCTCGTTCCAACAACCGGGTAGATAAATCATCCAGTTGCTGGGACAAAATTGTTGGATTATTGTTTATACGTTTCAAACGTATCATTTGACTGTATGGGATACTATTTTTTGTTCTAATCGGATGAAACGATTTGTAATGAAGAAAAGCATTACGAGCAGTTTCTTTCCTGAAACCCGACGTATTAATTTGTTGGTTGTCTATAGTAATCCTCACGTCCAAGAAATCTAGTTTTTTGTCTCCAAACGTAAATGTAAAGAACATGTTCATGTCATTTATATCGTTTAGATATGAGACAAACTCCTCAAATTGTTGGGTGGTCCCTGCCCAAATAATGAAAATATCATCTACAAATTTAAGTATTTTAACATTATGTTTGAGAAATGGATTTCAAGGTATAAAAATATAATGTTGCTCAAAAATAGCAAGAAAAATATTTGCGTAAGAACAAGACACCGGGGTCCCCATTGCGGACCCCTGTAATTGTCTATACCATTCTCCATTGTGTTGAAAACAATTGTTAGTGAGGATCAATCTCATAGATTCCACAGCAAAATTAACAAAAGTCTCAGATTTAAAAAGTTTGGAGAGCCTCCACACCCGCGTCATGCGGAATGCGGGGGAAGAGGCTCTCCACATCTATGGATGCAAGACTGTAATTTTCCTGCCATTGGAAATTGTTTAATGCTGTAATAAGGTCACTACTGTCTCTCAAAAAAGTAGGAATTGTTTTAAGGAGAGGAGATATTAACCATTCCACATAACTTGAAAGGAATTGGGTTGGGGATCCAATCCCTGCAACTATTGGTCTGCCAGGGGGAGGGTTTTTTTGTTTATGCGTTTTTGGGAGTATGTACCGTATATATGGGGTTTAGATGGATTGACTGGCAGGAGTTTTTCGGCAGTTTTTTCACTTAAGATATTGTTTTCAACATATTTCCTTAATAATGTACACACTTTATCCATACTCTTTAGAGTTGGATCTCCTAAAAATTTTGTATATGTGGTACTGTCATTCAACTGCCTTGCTATTTCGCTCTCATAATCTCTAGTCCACCATATGACTACTGCCCCACCTTTGTCAGCCCTTGATATAGTAATATCTGTTCTCTTTTTTAACCAGTCAAGAGCTTGTTGTTCTTTTGTAGAGAAATTGTTCACTGCTTTGGGGTAGTGAAGTGCTTTGATTTCTCTTAATATGGCTTTGTGGAACAGATCAATGGGGGTGCCTGGTGGGATAGGAGGTGTAAAAGTGGATGGATTTCCATCTGCAAAATAATTCCCTGTTACATCTTCCATATTACCCCCATCATCTTCTGACAAAAGTGAAAAAAGATCTTTAGTAACATTGTAATCAGCTGGACTGCCTTCTTTTATCATCCAAAAACCTAATAGCCCAATCGTGCATTGTTTTTCTCCCTCTAATTGTGTGGTGTTTTTAATAGGTTTATTTTTTTGTATTGTAGCAAAATATTTTTTCAAATAGATTTTTCTAATCGCTTTAAATAATTCCTCCTCAAAACTGGTGTAATTAAATTCCTCCTTTAATCCAAAGTTAAGACCTTTATCCAAAACAGTGATGCATTACATAGGTAATTCCACGGTAGTGAGATTAATTACCAAACACTGCTGTGCGGGTCTCTCCATGAGACCGTTTTTCTTTTGGGATTCTTTTTGGTGGTTTTTCCTCCTCCGTCCTCCTCGTCTTGTGTGGATCCTCTTTGGGGGGGGGAAATTGGTCCCCCGAATTTCGACTTGTAGATTGTTGGTCTGATTCATCTGGACTGGGTTCAGATTCAGTGGTGAAGTAGTCGGTAGCTTTAGTGTTTTTTCTCCAATTCCCATAAGATTTGTATTTTCTGTTTTTTGTTAGTGTTTTTCCCATCTGTTGTGCTTTATTTTTACTCCAAGTGAATATCTGTTTATTTTCAAAGTCTTTTTTATCTCTTAATAATTTATCCCGTTTAATTTCTTTTATAGTAGTTTGTAGTGTATTTAGCTTTTTTTTCCATATTTTTCAAAAATACAGCAAACTTTTCCTCCGATATGCGAGTTTTATATTCTAATTTTCTTTACAAAATTCAGCAGTAATACGTTCATACTCAATTCTATTCTGGTCTAATACAAGTTGCTGTAAACTTAATGAATGTTGTAAATGTAAATTATCCCATTTTTGCAAAAACTCTGGGCACTCTAAAAATTGAGATGGTGGTTTGTATGGCCTTAATCCTCTAGGTGTACGTTGATTGTCAGCATAAGCTTGTAAGGAATTAACGGTCTAAAATAATTTGGTTTCACGTTCAGCTAGATTTAGGATTTTGTACTAAGTATGTGAATCTCTTCACTTTGTTCACAGGCAGAGAAAAATTCCCCCGGGTCAGCTCTCCCTGCTGCAAATGCATTAGGTTCAGCTGCGTTTCCTGTGTCCATATTCATTGTGAACACAGTAAAAAATGTGTGCAAAAAAATGCTCAACAAAAGAATTCCTTTATATGGAGCGCTAGTTATTCTCTCATTCATTATGATTAACTGGTTCTACATTTTTAGCTTAATCTACTCACTGACATTACAACCAGGGAATCAGCATGTGCTGTATACTGTTGCATACAGGTCACTACTAAACTCAGCAATACAACAGAGAATACTACTAAGCCTCCTGTGTTTGCAGGCTTACTGTGTGTGTGGGGGGGGGGGGGGGGTGCAGGTGAATGGAAAAATAAAAATGACAGATTTGGAATCAGTGTATTCTAAGCTATTTACTGATTACTGTAGTTTGGGTGGTTTTCGGTGGTGACAGTGTCTTTTGTTTTGCAAGCATCATGTGGTTTCTAGTTCATTAGGTTCACTGGAAATAGTAAAGTTATTACAAAGCACAAAGCCTTATCTATGGTAAATATCTGCACCAAAATAGGTTAATAGCAAGAAAAGCCCATACATTACTAGGAGAATAAATATACAGATAAACCAGTTATTTCAAGAAAATATATTAATGGGGCTATAGAGACAGATGCTTGATTACCACTGATATTAATATTCTGAGTATTGTGCAGGATGCCGATACATTAAAGTAAAGGCAGCTCAGCAAATAGAACGTAAGAACACTCTCATACAACTTAGAAGATTAAAGGAGAATAGTAGCTGTCCTCCCCCAGGAAACCCCAAACATAAGTTGCATACATTTTCACCAGTTTTTTTTTGAATCTATTACCCTTTGACCTATAAAAGAAATGTATGATTATGGAGCCGATAGAGTATGTAACAGAGTTATATATTCCAGCATTAGCTGAAGTACTATGGAAACCATGCATGACATACATGTAAACTTGATGTTACGCTGAGCGCTCCGGGTTCCCGCTCCTCCCCGGAGCGCTCGCAGCGTTTTCCTGTTCGCAGCACCCTGGTCAGACCCGCTGACCGGGAGCGCTGCGATAATGTCCCTAGCCAGGATGCGATCCGCGATGCAGGACGCGCCCGCTCGCGATTCGCATCCCGGCCCGCTTATCAGACTCGTTCCCCGTCTGTTCTGTCCCGGCACGCGTGGCCCGCTCCCTAGGGCGCGCGCGCGCCGGCTCTCTGCGATTTAAAGGGCCAGTGCGCCACTGATTGCCGCCTGGTTCTAATTAGTGTGTTCACCTGTGCACTTCCCTATATAACCTCACTTCCCCTTCCCTTCCTTGCCGGATCTTGTTGCCATTGTGCCAGTGAAAGCGTTCCTTGTATGTCCCAAGCCAGTGTTCCAGACCTCTTGCCGTTGCCCCTGACTACGATCCTTGCTGCCTGCCCTGACCTTCTGCTACATCCGACCTTGCTCTTGCCTAATCCCTTGTACCGCGCCTATCTCAGCAGTCAGAGGGGTTGAGCCATTGCCGGTGGATACGACCTGGTTGCTACCGCCGCTGCAAGACCATGCCGCTTTGCGGCGGGCTCTGGTGAATACCAGTAGCAACTTAGAACCGGTCCGCTGGCACGGTCCACGCCAATCCCTCTCTGACACAGAGGATCCACCTCCAGCCTGCCGAATCCTGACACTTGAGTGACAAAGTATAAGCAGCTCCATACCCGGCAGGTGTCAGCTGCTATCCACAGCTGACATTAGCTGTCTGTATCAGGTTCTGGTCTTTTAACTCTCTAGATGCCACAGTCAACAGCAGCTATGGCATCTAGGAAGTCAACAGGTGACTACTGCAGGTTTCTGATCAGAATTCATGGCAGCCAGGGGACCTTCTAAAGTCCTCCATGGCTGCCCTGTTAGATCTTCTAATACAGCCTGCCTATGTAGAGCAGAGCACAGATAAAACAGTTTATTAAAGAAGATATGCAGCACTGATACTTTACCTTGTAAAGACCAATCCAGCAAGATGTCTTTGGTCAAAATTGGTTCAGCCGTTTTCCTTTAATTGCCTTCCAAAGATCCCTTTGTTTGCAGCATGGAGGGAGAAGTAGACTCATAAAAGACTACATTTCCCATGATCCTCCTCTCCTACTTCTCTCCACTTCCTGTAAGCTGCTGCCCTCTCTTGCTCTCCACACTGAGGAAATTATAATAAAGTAACACCCGACTCCCTTCATATGCATATCCCCTCCCATCCTAATGAGGGCCTAACTATGATGGGATGGAGAAGAGCTGCCTCGGGGGAGGCAGAACAATAGTTGGAGCTACTGATGGGACAGCAAGTGGATTTCAGACTACACCAGTGTTTCCAAACAGGGTGCCTCCAGCTTTTACAAAACTACAACTCCCAGAATGCTCGGACAGCCAAAGGCTGGCCAGGCATGCTGGGAGTTGTAGTTTTGCTGCTGCTGGAGACAGTTTGGAAAACACTATGACGGAGATTTATCATCGTTGTTTTTGGAAAGTAATTTTATTTTTTTTGCTTTGCTTACGTGTGACAGATTTATCATGCTATGCCAGGGGGTTGATAAATTTGGTGTACATAAGCAAGAAACAATAAATTACTTCAGGACGCCACTTTGATACACCACCTCCTCTTGTCTACTCTAAAGTCACAGTGGAGAAAAAAATGTGGAAGAAATATACATATACAATCTGAGGATTACCAATGGATTTTGGGTCACACTGTATAGCCCAGTGTCAGAAAGCTGGGTTTTTGTCCGAGATCTTGGGTCTTCCAGTAGGACAATGACCCCAAACATATGTCAAAAAGCACCCAGAAATGGATGGTAACAAAGCACTGGAGAGTTCTGAAGTGGTCAGCAATGAGTCCAGATCTAAATCCCATTGAACACCTGTGGAGAGATCTTAAAATTGCTGATGGGAAAAGGTGCCCTTGCAATAAGAGAGACCTGGAACAGTTTGCAAAGGAAGAGTGGTCCAACATTCCGGCTGAGAGGTGTAAGAAGCTTATTGATGGTTATAGGAAGTGACTGATTTCAGTTATTTTTTTCCCAAGGGTGTGCACCCAAATATTAAGTTAAGGGTGCCAATAATTTTGTCCAGCCCATTTTTGGAGTTTGGTGGGACATTATGTCCCATTTACTCTTTTTCCTCCCTTTTTTGGTTTAGTTCCAATAAACACAAAGGGAATAAACATGTGTATAGCAAAACATGTGTTACTGCAATCCATTTCTGTGAGAAATACTTTCCAACATTTACGGCCATGACTTGTATATATAGTGTGTATATATAGGTGGAGTTTTAAATGGATCCACCATGTCACCCAGTCAGAGGCTATATGCCCAGCAGAGGTGAGTGGATAGTTGAGTGTTAGGCTCAGAATTTGTGCTAGGGTCCCATCCTAAATGAGGCCACCTCCCCGTGGTGGATGGGGGACACGTTTTGATCAAAAAGTGCGCTAAGAGCCTCAATTTTTTTGACCAATGTGTGCTGCTGCAATCCTCTTTTTTTGTATACTATATATATATATATGTATATATATACATATATACAGTGGTCCCTCAACATACGATGGTAATTCATTCCAAACGACCCATCGTTTGTCGAATCCATCGTATGTTGAGGGATTTGTGTAATGTAAAAAGTGCATTGAATACTCACCTGTCCCCGCCGCTCCAGACCGCGTCCTCACCGCTCCCGATGCTGTCCCGCTGCTCTGGCATCTTCTTCGGGATCCATCGGCTTCTTCCGCATCTTCTCTGGTGTCCGGGCCTCGCTTTCTGGTGACGTTATTACGCTGCTGCGCCGGCACGCCGTGCGTAGCGACGTAATAATGGCGCTGGAAAGCGAGGCCCGGACCCTGGAGAAGATACAAAAGACGCTAAAGGATCCCAAAGTGGACCAGGAGCAGCGGGGATAGGTAAGCGAACCTGTCCAGGATGCTTAAACTGCTATCTGACAGCAGCTTAAGCATTTTGCGCTGTCAGATAGCAGTTAATGCGATGGCCCCGACATATAAAAGCATCGTATGTCGATGCTGACATCGACATGCAATGGCCTCTGAGAGGCCATCGTATGTCGATTTGATCATGTGTCGGGGCCATCGCATGTTGGGGGGTTACTGTGTGTGTGTGTGTGTGTGTATATATATATATATATATATATATAAGGCCACCTTATCGCCGTGGGACGGTCCAAGCTATTTGACCGCCGGCGGAGATAAATTTGCGAGCTAAGTGCCTCACTATTTCATAGTTTCACATTTGCATCTATTACACCATAGCTGTATAGCTCTCCATGTTTTAACTGCATATTCATGTTGCACCTATATCTTTGTGCTGGCAGTGTGCTGCTGCATACTTCTGTTGCTGTATATCTAGCCTAGTAGCGTGCACCTGTAGGCCAGGTCCATATAATAGTTTGGTATCAACTAAAGTGCTGGCTGACTTATTCTTTGTCTGTATTGCACATACGGGGGAGTGGCTACCTCCATGTTGGCCTTACACCCCACCCACCTATATCAGGTGTGTATATAAGGTGTCTTGGATGTTCCAGACCCTGCCATGCTTACTGAACTGTTCACACAGAGGCATATTCACAGTGTAGAGTCCGTCCCAATGAGGCCACCTTATCGCGGTGGGACGGTCCAAGCTATTTGACCGCCGGCGGAGACAAATTTGCGAGCTAAGTGCCTCACTATTTCATAGTTTCACATTTGCATCTATTACACCATAGCTGTATAGCTCTCCATGTTTTAACTGCATATTCATGTTGCACCTATATCTTTGTGCTGGCAGTGTGCTGCTGCATTCTTCTGTTGCTGTATATCTAGCCTAGTAGCGTGCACCTGTAGGCCAGGTCCATATATAGTTTGGTATCAACTAAAGTGCTGGCTGACTTATTCTTTGTCTGTATTGCACATACGGGGGAGTGGCTACCTCCATGTTGGCCTTGCACCCCACCCACCTCTATCAGGTGTGTATATAAGGTGTCTTGGATGTTCCAGACCCTGCCATCCTTACTGAACTGTTCACACAGAGGCATATTCACAGTGTAGGGTCCGTCCCAATGAGGCCACCTTATCGCGGTGGGACGGTCCAAGCTATTTGACCGCCGGCGGAGACAAATTGCCTCACTAAGTGCCTCACTATTTCATAGTTTCACATTTGCATCTATTACACCATAGCTGTATAGCTCTCCATGTTTTAACTGCATATTCATGTTGCACCTATATCTTTGTGCTGACAGTGTGCTGCTGCATTCTTTTGTTGCTGTATATCTAGCCTAGTATTGTGCACCTGTAGGCCAGGTCCATATAATAGTTTGGTATCAACTAAAGTGCTGGCTGACTTATTCTTTGTCTGTATTGCACATACGGGGGAGTGGCTACCTCCATGTTGGCCTTGCACCCCACCCACCTCTATCAGGTGTGTATATAAGGTGTCTTGGATGTTCCAGACCCTGCCATGCTTACTGAACTGTTCACACAGAGGCATATTCACAGTGTAGGGTCCGTCCCAATGAGGCCACCTTATCGCGGTGGGACGGTCCAAGCTATTTGACCGCCGGCGGAGACAAATTGCCTCACTAAGTGCCTCACTATTTCATAGTTTCACATTTGCATCTATTACACCATAGCTGTATAGCTCTCCATGTTTTAACTGCATATTCATGTTGCACCTATATCTTTGTGCTGGCAGTATGCTGCTGCATTCTTCTGTTGCTATATATTTGTTTGTTTTTTGACATTTTTTCCATTAGCCAAAGGCTGTCTGGGAATGATGGGGGTTGTAGATTCGCAACACCTGGAGGCTCCCTGTTTGAGAAGAGACTGCTTTATGGGTGTTCTCCCCAGGGGAGAGCGCCCAAATTGTAATAACTAATTTTTCATGTTTTTTCTTTTCTTCTCTTTTCAGATACGTGAATGCGGAGGACTACTACGGATTCAGGGACTATATCGATGACCAGCTTTTTTTTTCATTTTAGTAAAATGGTTAAAGAGGGCTTGTGGGGGAGTGTTTTTGGAATAATTATTTTTTTTTTTTAAACATGTGTTATGTTTTTTATTATTTTTATTTTACAGGCTTAGTAGCCAGGGCTTAGCATTAGCCCCAAAACCAGCTAGCGCTAACCCCCAATTATTGCCCCGATACTCACCACCCCAGAGGTGCCGGGAAGAGCCAGTACCAACAGGCCTGGAGTGTCAAATTTGAAGGCTGGCATTATTTAGGCTGGGGAGGCCAAATAACAATGGTCCTAGCCCACCCTGGTAACGTAAGGCTGTTGCTGCTTGGTTGGTATCTGGCTGAGAAAGAAATACAGGGAACCCTATGAGTTTTTTTTTTTTTCAACATTAAATAAATAAATAAATCGTGTGTGGTTCCCCTTTTTTCAGTATCAGCCAAATACCAACCAAACACCAACAGCCTGACGTTACCAGGGTGGGCGAGAACAATTGTTACTGGCCCTCCCCAGCCAAAATAACGCAAGCCTGTTACTGCCTAGGAGCGCTATAATCATTGGTAATCATTGGGGGTTAGCGCTAGCTGGTTTTGGGTCTAAAGCTAAGCCCTGGCTTAGTAATGGACTCCATCTATAAAACGGCTTCCACTACTAAGCCTGTAAAATAAATAAAAATACAAAAACACAACATGTTTTAAAAATGTTATATTCCAAAAATACTCCCCGACAAGCCCTCGTTAACCATTTTATTAAAAGATTTAAAAAAAAACGCTGGACATCGACATAGAAGTAGTCCTCTGCATACACCTATCTGAAACAAGAAGAAAATAAAAACACGGAAAAAGGGTTAGTACAATTTGGATGCGCTCCCCTGGGGGGAACATCCATAAAAACAGTGATTCCAAACAGGGAGCCTCCAGATGTTGCTAAACTACAACCCCCATCATTCCCAGACAGCCTTTGGCTGTCTGGAAATGATGGGCGTTGTAGTTTAGCAACAGCTGGAGGCTCGCTGTTCGGAAACTACAACCCCATCATTCCCAGATATCATTTGCTTGTCTGGAAATGATGGTAGTTGTAGTTCAGCAACAGCTGGTGGCTGTCCCTCTGTGCTGGTAGTACTACTCCCATCATGGGAGTAGTAGTACCAGCAGCGCTTGTACTACTACTCCCATGATGGGAGTAGTAGTACCAGCACAGAGGGACAGCCACCAGCTGTTGCTAAACTACAACTCCCATCATTTCCAGACAGGCAATTTATATCTGGGAATGATGGGAGTTGTCCCTCTGAACTCTCATCATGGGAGTGGTAGTAGAAGTGCTGCAGCAGCCTCCCGCAGCCGATGGATATGTGCAGGAGCTATTCCTGCAGTCCCCCAGCCAGGGGCGGATCCAGAGTCTAGTCTTGGGTGGGGGACCTTCAGAGTATCGTGCAGTGGTCTACACGCCCCTCCCATAGACTTGCATTGAGGGGGTGTGGCATGATGTCACATGGGGCGTGGCTGTGACATCACAACCCCTGCAGCCCGCACCCAGAGTTTGGAATACATTTTCTTAATGTTGGGGCAGTGGAGTACCCCTTTAAGTACGCAGAATTGTTCCCCAGCATTGTTCCCCCAGACTGGGTAGGCAGCATAGTTCCCCCACACTAGGTAGGCAGCATAGTTCCCCCACATTAGGTTGGCAGCAGCATAGTTCCCCCCACATTAGGTTGGCAGTATAGTTCCCCCACATTAGTTCCGACACTGCCCTCAGCTGTGGTGTTACTTCAACCACCATCATGGACCAGACTTTGGTCCATGATGGCGGTAGTAGTATCACAGCAGAACTGAGGGATGGCATGAATGGCTCCTGCACATCCATCGGATGTGGGAGGCTGCTGCAGCGCTTGTGCTAAAACTCCCATGATAGGATTTGTAGTACCAGTGCAGAGGGACAGATCGCAGTGGATCTCAATCCTGAGATCTGCTTCGATCTTCACTTACCAGGCAGAGAAGCGGGCGGTAGAGAATGAATCTCTGGGAATTTGACTTGAGCTGGGAGTCAGCAGGCTGGCCGGGGAGCGAGCGCTGATGCCGCTCGCTTCTCTGATTGATAAGGGCACAGGGCGGTGGGCACACAGGGGGCAATATGTACATTCTGCTCTGAACAACCCGATCCCCACTGGCATACTTTATGCTAGTATGGCATCTACAGTGGTCTCCAAACTATGTGTCTCATGCCTTGGAAAAACTACAACTCCCAGCATGACCGGACAGCCTTTGGCTGTCCAGGTATGCTGGGAGTTGTAGTTTTGCCAGCGCTGGGAACACACAGTTTGGAGACCACTGTACATACTATAGTAACATAAAGAATGCCGACAGGGATCAGGTTATTAGTAGTGGGGTTACAGTGGGCGGCAATAGAGGGGGTTACAAAGCTCAGCCTGTCAGGGCTCAATGTATAATGGATGAATGAATATTGATAAGGGGTGCATCGTCTAGCTGGAAGAGGAGAGTGAGGGTAGGGAGAAAACCCTCCTGTTGCATTGTGGGTAGTAGTGACGTTCCAAGCCTAAGATGGCCGTCTAATGCAGCTCTATGGGCTCGCAAGTAATACTAGCAGAATGAACTACTGAGCTTCCTGTACACAGCTCAGGAATGAATTACAGATTAACAGTAAAAGAAAGAAAATGTAAGTATATGGGAAAGTTATATAACTTTTGTTTTTGCTGGATGGGAAAAGCAATTGTTGTGCACTGCATATCTCCTTTAAAAGTGTTTTTAATAAACAAATCTAAACTACAAAAAGAGTTAAAATATTTGGTATCCAGGGCATGACTGGGTGTGAAAACCAGCCCTGGAAAAAATTACATACCATAGTGTTGCATCATTATACCAGCACATGGTCATTTTCTTGTTCATAAAAGGTAAACTATAGTTCCACCACATTAGGTGCAGTATAGTTCCCTACATAAGGTGCAGTATAGTTCCCCACATTAGGTGCAGTATAGTTCCCCCACATTAGGTGAAGTATAGTTCCCCCACATTAGGTGCAGTATAGTTCCCCCACATTAGGTGCAGTATAGTTCCCCCACATTAGGTGCAGTATAGTTCCCCACATTAGGTGCAGTATAGTTCCGCCACATTAGGTGCAGTATAGTTCTGCCACATTAGGTGCAGTATAGTTCCCCCACATTAGGTGCAGTATAGTTACCCCACCTTAAGTGCAGTATAGTTCCTCCACATTAGGTGCAGTACAGTTCCCCCACACTAGGTGCAGTACAGTTCCCCCACACTAGGTGCAGTACAGTTCCCCCACATTAGGTGCAGTATAGTTTCCCCACATTAGGTGCAGTATAGTCCCTCACATTAGGTGCAGTATAGTCCCCCACATTAGGTGCAGTATAGCTCCCCCACAAAAGGAGCAGTATAGCTCCCCCATATTAGGTGCAATATAGCTCCCCCACATTAGGTGCAGTAAAGTCGCCCACATTAGGTGCAGTATAGTCGCCCACATTATGTGCAGTATAGTCCCCCACATTAGGTGCAGTATAGTCCCCCACATTATGTGCAGTATAGTTCCCCCACATTGTGTGCAGTATAGCTCCCCCACATTAGGTGCAGTATAGTTCCGCCACATTAGGTGCAGTATAGTTCCGCCACATTAGGTGCAGTATAGTTCCCCCACATTAGGTGCAGTATAGTTACCCCACACTAGGTGCAGTACAGTTCCCCCACACTAGGTGCAGTACAGTTCCCCCACACTAGGTGCAGTACAGTTCCCCCACATTAGGTGCAGTATAGTTCCTCCACATTAGGTGCAGTACAGTTCCCCCACACTAGGTGCAGTACAGTTCCCCCACACTAGGTGCAGTACAGTTCCCCCACACTAAGTGCAGTACAGTTCCCCCACATTAGGTGCAGTATAGTTTCCCCACATTAGGTGCAGTATAGTCCCTCACATTAGGTGCAGTATAGTCCCCCACATTAGGTGCAGTATAGCTCCCCCACAATAGGAGCAGTATAGCTCCCCCATATTAGGTGCAATATAGCTCCCCCACATTAGGTGCAGTATAGTCGCCCACATTAGGTGCAGTATAGTCCCCCACATTATGTGCAGTATAGTCCCCCACATTAGGTGCAGTATAGTCCCCCACATTATGTGCAGTATAGTTCCCCCACATTAGGTGTGCAGTATAGCTCCCCCACATTAGGTGCAGTATAGCTCCCCCACATTAGGTGCAGTATAGTTCCGCCACAGTAGGTGCAGTATAGTTCTGCCACATTAGGTGCAGTATAGTTCCCCCACATTAGGTGCAGTATAGTTACCCCACCTTAAGTGCAGTATAGTTCCTCCACATTAGGTGCAGTACAGTTCCCCCACACTAGGTGCAGTACAGTTCCCCCACACTAGGTGCAGTACAGTTCCCCCACACTAGGTGCAGTACAGTTCCCCCACATTAGGTGCAGTATAGTTTCCCCACATTAGGTGCAGTATAGTCCCTCACATTAGGTGCAGTATAGTCCCCCACATTAGGTGCAGTATAGCTCCCCCACAATAGGAGCAGTATAGCTCCCCCATATTAGGTGCAATATAGCTCCCCCACATTAGGTGCAGTATAGTCGCCCACATTAGGTGCAGTATAGTCGCCCACATTATGTGCAGTATAGTCCCCCACATTAGGTGCAGTATAGTCCCCCACATTATGTGCAGTATAGTTCCCCCACATTAGGTGTGCAGTATAGTCCCCCACATTAGGTGCAGTATAGCTCCCCCACATTAGGTGCAGTATAGCTCCCCCACATTAGGTGCAGTATAGTTCCCCCACATTATGTGCAGTATAGTCCCCCACATTAGGTGCAGTATAGTCCCCCATATTATGTGCAGTATAGTTTCCCCACTTTAGGTGCAGTATAGTTCCCCCACATTAGGTGCAGTCACTGAGGACGAGCAGGGCTCTGTACACTGAGGACAAGCAGGGCTCTGTACACTAAAGACAAGCAGGGCTCTGTACACTGAGGACAAGCCGGGCTCTGTGCACTGAGGACAAGTAGGGCTCTGTACACCGAGGAAAAGCAGGGCTCTGTACACCGAAGACAAGCAGGGCTCTGTACACCGAGGACAAGCAGGGCTCTGTACACCGAGGACAAGCAGGGCTCTGTACACCGAGGACAAGCAGGGCTCTGTACACCGAAGACAAGCAGGGCTCTGTACACCGAAGACAAGCAGGGCTCTGTAAACCGAAGACAAGCAGGGCTCTGTACACCGAAGACAAGCAGGCCTCTGTACACCGAAGACAAGCAGGGCTCTGTACACCGAAGACAAGCAGGGCTCTGTACACTGAGGACAAGCAGGGCTCTGTACACTGAGGACAAGCAGGGCTCTGTACACTGAGGACAAGCAGGGCTCTGTACACTGAGGACAAGCAGGGCTCTGTACACTGAGGACAAGCAGGGCTCTGTACACTGAGGACAAGCAGGGTGACGTGACCTCACGTCTAAGCGCAGTAGCGCCACGTCGGAGTTCAAAGTGCCTCTCCCAGGCAGCCACACTGACCACCCAGGGCCATAAGTAAGAAGCAGGGCCGGCCTCGGACAGTGCTGCGCCGGCCCTCTTTTTCTGTTAACATGTTTATCATGGGCGCCGGGCAGCCTATGCGGGCCACCTGTGCAGGCCGCTGGGCCTATTTTCATGTAGGGGCTGTCAGGATCCGGACTGGAATGCAGAGAGGACACTGGAGGTGGATCCTCTGTGTCAGTGAGGTGATGGTGTGGGCCGTACCAGGGGAACGGAATCTAAGGGGTTACTGGTTTTCACCAGAGCCTGCCGCAAAGCGGGATGGACTTGCAGCGGCAGGTAACCCCCAGGTCGTTCCACCCCATAGCGACTCAACCCCACTGACAGCTGAGACAGGCACGGTACACAGGGACAAGGCAAGAGCAAGGTCGGACGTAGCAAAAGGTAAGGGCAGGCAGCAAAGGGACGTAGTCAGGGGCAACGGCAAGGGTCTGGATACACAGGCTTGGGATACACAAAACGCTTTCTCAGGGCACTAGGGCAACAAGATCTGGCGAGGACAGGAAGGGGAAGTGGGTTTATATAGGAAATGGAGGTGATGCACTTGATTGGGCCAGGCACCAATTAGTAGTGCACTGGCCCTTTAAATTCCAGAGAGCCGGCGCGTGCGCGCCCTAGAGAGCGGGGCCGCGCGCGCCGGGATGGGACAGAAGGAGGATGGAGCAGGTGAGCAGAATGGGATGCGACCCGCGGGCAGGCACGTCCTGCCGCGCGGATCGCATCCCCGCTGGGGGACTCAGAGCAGCGCTCCTGGTCAGCGAGTCTGACTGGGGTGCTGCTAACAGAAGAAGAACGCCGCGAGCGCTCCGGGGAGGAGGGACCCGGAGCGCTCGGCGTAACAGTACCCCCCCTTAGGTCTCCCCCTCTTTTTGGAGCCCAGGAATGTGCGGACAAGCTCCTTGTCGAGAATGTTGGCCTCAGGCTCCCAGGACCTCTCTTCAGGGCCACAATTCTCCCAATCAATTAAAAAAAATCTTTTACCTCGGACGATCTTGGAGGCAAGGATCTCTTTGACAGCGAAGACATCAGAGGAGCGAGAAACAGGAGCAGGAACAGTAACCTTGGGAGAAAAGCGGTTAAGCACAAGAGGTTTGAGAAGAGACACATGGAAAGAGTTAGGAAGGAAGATGAAGCTTGTAAGAGACAGAATTAATTTGATTCTTGACTCTAAAAGGACCGAGGTAGTGAGGACCCAACTTGTAGCTAGGGACACGAAAGCGTATGTATTTGGCAGAGAGCCACACTTTGTCCCCAGGGAGAAAGACAGGAGGAGTTCTTCTCTTTTTATCTGCATGTCTCTTCATTCGAGACGAGGCCAGTAGGAGCGACTTTTGAGTCTCCTTCCAGATAGCGGAGAAGTCCCGGGTTACTTCATCCACGGCAGGAACTCCAGAAGAACTGGGAATGGGGAGGGGGGGTCAGAGGGTGATGAACGTACACCACAAAGAATGGGAATTTGGAAGAGGATTCAGAATTTTTTTAAATTGTACGAGAATTCAGCCCAGGGCAGAAGGTCGACCCAATCATCTTGGCAGGAGGAGACAAAATGTCACATGTAGTCACCAAGAATCTGGTTTACTCTTTCCACTTGTCCATTGGACTGGGGGTGATAGGAGGACGAGAAATTTAATTTGATCTTTAATTGATTACAGAGAGCTCTCCAAAATTTTGACACAAATTGAATGCCTCTATCCGAGATGATATGCGTGGGAAGCCCGTGAAAAATCTGCAGAAAAAATTGCTTTGCCAACTGTGGCGCAGAAGGAAGGCCTGGAAGCGGAATGAAGTGGGCCATTTTGGAAAAACAATCAACGACCACCCAGAGAACGGTGTTGCCATGGGATATGGGAAGATCTGTAATGAAATCCATGGCAATTTAGGACCATGGTTGCTCAGGGACGGGCAAAGGATGGAGGAGTCCAGCAGGCTTCTGGCGAAGGGGTTTTATCCCGGGCACAAACAGTACAAGCCCGAACAAAATCAGTAAGGTCACCCTCCAGTGTAGGCCACCAATACAGATGGGAGATTAGCTGAATGGACTTTTTAATGCCAGCATGACCAGCCAGGTGAGAAGAATGCCCCCATTTAAGGATCCTGAGGCGAAGGCGTGGAGGAACAAAAGTCTTTCCAGGGGGGGTTTGCCCCAGTGAGGCTGGAGCAGAGGAGACCAGGCACTCAGGTGGTATGATATGCTGCAGAGGGGCTTCCGACTCGAGGCATCAGAGGAACGAGAAAGGGCGTCAGCTCTGACATTCTTGTATCTTGTATCTCTGTATCTCGAAGTTGAAACGGGCAAAAAACAACGACCATCTAGCCTGGTGAGGATTGAGACGCTGAGCGGACTGGAGGTAAGACAAATTCTTGTGGTCAGTGTAAATGACAATGGGGTGTTTGGAACCCTCCAATAGATGTCTCCACTCCTCGAGTGCTAACTTGATGGCCAGAAGTTCACGATCTCCAATAGCGTAGTTCTTTTCTGCCGGAGAGAAAGTCTTTGAGAAAAAAACCACAAGTAAGGTTACGTCCGGTAGCGTTTTTTTTGCAGAAGTATGGCTCCGGCTCCGACTGAGGAAGCTTCTACTTCCAGGAAGAATGGTTTCAACGGATCAGGTCTGGACAGAACTGGTGCAGAGGCGAAGGCAGTTTTGAGACGATTGAAGGCCTCATCCGCTTGTGGAGGCCACGACTTTGGATTAGCATTCTTCCTGGTCAGAGCCACAATAGGGGCCACAATGGTGGAGAAGTGGGGAATAAACTGTCGATAATAATTGGCAAATCCCAGGAAGCGTTGGATAGCACAGAGTCCAGAAGGGCGTGGCCAATCCAAAACCGCCGACAATTTATCTGGATCCATTTGAAGCCCTTGGCCAGAGACTAGGTAACCTAGGAAAGGAAGACTGTTGCATTCAAAGAGACATTTTTCAAATTTAGCGTACAGGTGGTTTTCACGGAGTCCTTGGAGCACTTGACGGACATGACGATGGTGTTCCTCTAAGTTAGAGGAGAAAATCAAGATGTCGTCCAAGTAGACCACAACACAGGTATATAATAAGTCCCGAAAGATCTCATTAACAAAGTCCTGGAAGACTGCAGGGGCATTGCAGAGCCCAAAGGGCATAACTAGATATTCAAAATGTCCATCTCTGGTATTGAAAGCGGTTTTCCACTCATCACCTTTACGGATGCGAATAAGATTATACGCGCCCCTTAAGTCCAGTTTGGTGAAGATACTTGCTCCGCGTAGACGGTCAAAGAGTTTGGAGATCAAAGGCAGGGGATAGCGGTTTTTGATGGTAATCTTGTTTAAACTGCGGTAGTCAATACATGGGCTTAAGGATCCATCCTTTTTAGAAACAAAGAAGAACCCCGCTCCAGCAGGGGATGAGGATTTCCGAATAAAACCTCTCTTAAGGTTCTCCTGGATATACTACGTCATGGCTTGAGTCTCTGGGGCTGAGAGAGGGTAAATCCTGCCACGGGGCGGAGTGGTACCAGGAAGAAGGTCAATGGGACAATCATAAGGTCTATGTGGAGGTAAGACCTCTGCTTGCTTTTTGCAGAACACATCTGAATAGTCCTGTTAAGCCTTGGGAAGGCCTGGTAAAGAAGAAGCCTCAGGAGTTTGACTAGTGGAAGCAGATGTGAGACATCGCTTGTGACAATAAGGACGCCAACTTTTGATCTCCCTGGTGGTCCAGTCGAGGGTAGGAGCATGACGCTGGAGCCACGGCAAGCTGAGAAGCACTTCAGAGGTGCAGTTAGGCAGTACGAAAAATTCAATCTTTTCGTGGTGAAGTCCAATGCTCATGGGCAGGGGTTCAGTGCGGTAGCGCACAGTGCAGTCCAATTTCTCTCCGTTTACTGAAGAGATAAAGAGCGACATGACGAGACGGGTTACTGGAATACTGAACTTATTAACAAAAGAGGCCAAGATAAATTTTCCTGCAGAACCTGAGTCCAAGAAGGTCACTGCTGAGAAGGAGGAGTTGGCGGAAGGAGAAATCCGCACAGGTACAGTCAGACGTGGAGAGGCAGAATTCACACCAAGTGTCGTTTCACCCTTGTGAACTAGGTGCGTGCGTTTCTCCTGACGCGGAGGGTGGATAGGACAGTCATTTAGGAAATGTTCGGTACTAGCACAGTACAGGCACAAATTCTCGTTTCGGCGGCGAGTCCTCTCTTGTAGGGTCAGGCGAGACCGATCCACTTGCATAGCCTCCTCGGCGGAAGGCACAGGAACAGATTGCAAAGGACGTTGGAAGAGAGGAGCCTGGGAGAAAAACCGCCTGGTGCGAACAAGACCCTTTTCCTGACGAAGTTCCTGGCGTCTTTCCGAGAAACACATGTGGATGCGGGTGGCCAAATGGATTAGTTCTGACAGATTAGAAGGAATTTCTCGTGCGGCCAGGACATCTTTGATGTTACTGGATAAGCCTTTCTTGAAGCTCGCGCAGAGGGCCTCATTATTCCAGGATAGCTCTGAGGCGAGGGTGCGGAACTGGATGGCGTATTCACCCACAGAAGAACTCCCTTGGACGAGGTTCAGCAAAGCAGTCTCGGCTGAAGAAGCCCGGGCTGGCTCCTCAAATACACTACGTACTTCAGAGAAGAAGGACTGGATAGTAGCGGTGGCGGGATCGTTGCGGTCCCAAAGCAGTGTGGCCCATGACAAGGCCTTTCCAGACAGGAGACTGACCACGAAAGCCACCTTAGACCGTTCAGTAGGGAATTGGTCCGACATCATCTCCAGGTGTAGGGAACACTGGGACAGGAATCCACGGCACTGTTTAGAGTCCCCATCAAACTTGTCCGGTAGAGACAGGCGGAAGCTGGGAGCAGCCACTGGCTGCGGAGGAGATGCAGGAGCTGGCGGAGGAGATGGTTGCTGTAGTTGCGGCAGAAGCTGTTGCAGCATAACGGTCAGTTGAGTCAGCTGCTGTCCTTGTTGCGCGATCTGCTGTGATTGCTGGGCGACCACGGTGGTTAGGTCAGCGACACTAGGCAGCGGGACCTCAGCGGGATCCATGGCCGGATATACTGTCAGGATCCGGACTGGAATGCAGAGAGGACACTGGAGGTGGATCCTCTGTGTCAGTGAGGTGATGGTGTGGGCTGTACCAGGGGAACGGAATCTAAGGGGTTACTGGTTTTCACCAGAGCCCGCCGCAAAGCGGGATGGACTTGCAGCGGCAGGTAACCCCCAGGTCGTTCCACCCGATAGCAACTCAACCCCACTGACAGCTGGACAGGCGCGGTACACAGGGACAAGGCAAGAGCAAGGTCGGACGTAGCAGAAGGTCAGGGCAGGCAGCAAAGGGTCGTAGTCAGGGGCAACGACAAGGGTCTGGATACACAGGCTTGGGATACACAAAACGCTTTCTCAGGGCACTAGGGCAACAAGATCCGGCGAGGACAGGCAGCGGAAGTGGGTTTATATAGGAAATGGAGGTGATGCACTTGATTGGGCCAGGCACCAATTAGTGGTGCACTGGCCCTTTAAATTTCAGAGAGCCGGCTCGCACGCCCTAGAGAGCGGGGCCACACGCGCCGGGATGGGACGGAAGTAGGACGGGGCAGGGGAGCAGAACGGGATGCGACCCACGGGCAGGCATGTCCTGCCGCACGGATCGAATCCCCGCTGGGGGACTCAGAGCAGCGCTCCCGGTCAGCGAGTCTGACCGGGGCGCTGCTAACAGAAGAACGCCGCGAGTGCTTCGGGGAGGAGCAGGGACCCGGAGCGCTCGGCGTAACAGGGGCCTGGAGCCCCTACGTTAATCCTGCCCTGCAAAGCGGCCCCAGGGACGGAGGCCCACCGGGAAATTTCTCGGTATCCTGGTAGGCCAGTCCGGCCCAGTTGGTATCACTGTGTGTGGAAATGTCAGAGATCAGAATTGTGTGTTTTTTTGTTACATCACATCCAGGATAACATTGATGTGATGTAACATTGGGCCTGTGACCTGCAAGGGATCATTTGTGGGGAGTACAGTTACATCCAGTGTACACTACATGATGACACCATAACACTACCTGTACTGGGTGCATCCAGCAGAATGTGTAGCCACAGCACAAAAGTCGGCTAAGAGGGGGGAGGGAAGTTAATTTATTTTCATTCTATTGTGCAGAGGGGACCCTGTCCGGAAGGGGTGGGGGTCCATCCACTGGGGGGCACTATGTGGATGCTCTTTATTGTGAGGGGCACTATTGGGGATTCATCTACTGTAGGTGAGATTAACTACTATCAGGGGCGCTATGTAGCGTTTTAACTACTTTGTTGAGGCACTATATGAAAGCAACTACTGTTGACAGGCACTATTAAGAGGTAACTACTGTGGACAAGCACTATTGGGAAGCAAACTACTGTGTGGGACACTATAAGGGGTCTATTTTCTGTGGAGGCACTATTGATAGAAAATTTGTATAGATGTTGAAAAAGTGTGAAGCCTAAAATGTTCGTCCGCCGGATTTTCGGGAGCCAAGAAGAAGTTGCCATGGCCATCTAGGCCAGAAGGAAAAGAAGAATGAATTGAACGACTCATGACTCTGAATGATCAGAGAAAACGTCATCTATAAGTCACTGGATGTAGCAGTAGCCAATTATTTGTTCCCTGTATTGCAGTTGAGTCAAATGGAACATCAATATAGCTATACCACCCTGCAACATGACATATCAGAAAAAGGACTACAAGTCTTGGCTGATCTGCAACTAAATTATTGTCAATCCGCTACGGTACAATTTTTTGGTGTTATATGCTGAGTATAACCTAGTTTTGTGAAAGTGGTATCAACTGGGAAAGCCAACTACCACATATAGGGGCGCAGAGGCACATTGACACTATGGGTAAGCTTGTAGGCACTTTGTAATTTGTGGTTTATTATGCAAGCCCGGTCCTCAAGTACCCCCAACAGATCATGTTTTCAGAATTTCCTTAGTCTTTCACAGGTGATATAATTATGGTCAGTGAATCAGGCATCACCACAGTTATATCACCTGTGAAAGACTGAGGAAATCCTGAAAACATGAACTGTTGGGGGTACTTGAGGACCGCGCTTGAGAAACACTGGTCTAGGTGGGGTCACATTACAGTGGGGCAAGAAAGTATTTAGTCAGCCACCAATTGTGCAAGTTCTCCCACTTAAAAAGATGAGATAGGCCTGTAATTTTCATCATAGGTATACCTCAACATGAGAGACATTGTCACGATTCGGCTTCCAGGTAGTGGATCCTCTGTGCCAGAGAGGGATTGGCGTGGACCGTGCTAGTGGACCGGTTCTAAGCCACTACTGGTTTTCACCAGAGCCCGCCGCAAAGCGGGATGGTCTTGCTGCGGCGGTAGTGACCAGGTCGTATCCACTAGCAACGGCTCACCTCTCTGGCTGCTGAAGATAGGCGCGGTACAAGGGAGTAGGCAGAAGCAAGGTCAGACGTAGCAGAAGGTCGGGGGCAGGCGGCAAGGTTCGTAGTCAGGATGGGTAGCAGAAGTTCAGGTACACAGGCTTTGGACACACTAAACGCTTTCACTGGCACAAGGCAACAAGATCCGGCAAGGGAGTGCAAGGGAGGAGACTAGATATAGCCAGGGAGCAGGTGGGAGCCAATTAAGCTAATTGGGCCAGGCACCAATCATTGGTGCACTGGCCCTTTAAGTCTCAGAGAGCTGGCGCGCGCGCGCCCTAGAGAGCGGAGCCGCGCGCGCCAGCACATGACAGCAGGGGACCGGGACGGGTAAGTGACCTGGGATGCGATTCGCGAGCGGGCGCGTCCCGCTGTGCGAATCGCATCCCCAACGGCCAAAACAGTGCAGCGCTCCCGGTCAGCGGGACTGACCGGGGCGCTGCAGGGAGAAAGACGCCGTGAGCGCTCCGGGGAGGAGCGGGGACCCGGAGCGCTAGGCGTAACAGTACCCCCCCCCCTTAGGTCTCCCCTTCTCTTTGTCCGGTAACTGCCTCCCCTGGGATGAGGACACCGGGAAAGAATGGAGGGTTTCCTCAACGGCAGGCAGTACAGCAGGAGTGGGAATGGGGAGGGAGGGCAGAGGGCGAGGCCTGGCACGGGGCAGTGTGACACCAGGACGGGGGCCATGGGGAGGCACAGAGGCTTGCCTGATGGGACTGGGAGGGGGGGAGAGACACTTCCTGTGGCAGGCAGAGTCCCAGTTCCTGATCTCCCCGGTGGTCCAATCAATGGTGGGGGAATGAAGCCGGAGCCAAGGCAGACCGAGGAGGACCTCAGAGGTACAGTTGGGGAGAATGAAGAACTCAATCCTTTCGTGGTGGGGTCCGATAGACATCAGGAGGGGTTCTGTGCGGTAACGCACGGTGCAGTCCAATCTGGCTCCGTTGACCGCGGAAATGTAGAGCGGTTTGACGAGACGGGTCACCGGGATGCTGAATCTATTAACAAAGGACTCCAACATAAAATTCCCGGAGGCACCAGAGTCCAAGCAGGCCACGGCTGAGATGGAGGAGTTGGCTGTAGAGGAAATCCGCACGGGCACCGTGAGACGTGGAGAAGAAGACTTAGAAGCAAAAGATGCCACACCCACGTGAGCTGGGTGCGTGCGTTTCCCAGGCGTGGAGGACGGATAGGGCAATCCACCAAGAAATGCTCAGTACTGGCACAGTACAGACAGAGATTTTCTTCTCTACGGCGATTCCTCTCTTCCTGGGTCAGGCGAGACCGATCCACTTGCATGGCCTCCTCGGCGGGAGGCCCAGGCGAAGACTGCAAAGGATGCTGTGGGAGAGGTGCCCAGAGATCTAAGTCTTTTTCCTGGCGGAGCTCTTGGTGTCGCTCAGAAAAACGCATGTCAATGCGGGTAGCCAAATGGATGAGTTCTTGGAGGTTGGCAGGAATCTCTCGTGCGGCCAGCACATCCTTGATGCGACTGGATAGGCCTTTTTTAAAGGTCGCGCAGAGAGCCTCATTATTCCAGGATAGTTCAGAAGCAAAAGTACGGAATTGTATGGCGTACTCGCCAACGGAAGAATTACCCTGGACCAGGTTCAGCAAGGCAGTCTCAGCAGAAGAGGCTCGGGCAGGTTCCTCAAAGACACTTCGGACTTCAGCAAAGAAGGACTGGACTGTGGCTGTGGCAGGATCATTGCGGTCCCAGAGCGGTGTGGCCCAAGACAAGGCCTTTCCTGAAAGAAGACTTACTACGAATGCCACCTTAGACCGTTCAGTAGGAAACAAGTCTGACAACATCTCCATATGCAGGGAACACTGAGACAAAAATCCACGGCAGAGTCTGGAGTCCCCATCAAATTTGTCCGGCAGGGACAAGCGGAGGTTAGGAGCGGCCACTCGCTGCGGAGGAGGTGCAGGAGCTGGCGGAGGAGATGGTTGCTGCTGTAGCAGAGGCAGAATTTGCTGTAACATGGCGGTCAACTGCGACAGCTGCTGTCCCTGTTGGGCAATCTGCTGCGATTGCTGAGCGACCACCGTGGGAAGATCAGCGAGACTTGGCAGCGGCACCTCAGCGGGATCCATGGCCGGATCTACTGTCACGATTCGGCTTCCAGGTAGTGGATCCTCTGTGCCAGAGAGGGATTGGCGTGGACCGTGCTAGTGGACCGGTTCTAAGCCACTACTGGTTTTCACCAGAGCCCGCCGCAAAGCGGGATGGTCTTGCTGCGGCGGTAGTGACCAGGTCGTATCCACTAGCAACGGCTCACCTCTCTGGCTGCTGAAGATAGGCGCGGTACAAGGGAGTAGGCAGAAGCAAGGTCAGACGTAGCAGAAGGTCGGGGGCAGGCGGCAAGGTTCGTAGTCAGGATGGGTAGCAGAAGTTCAGGTACACAGGCTTTGGACACACTAAACGCTTTCACTGGCACAAGGCAACAAGATCCGGCAAGGGAGTGCAAGGGAGGAGACTAGATATAGCCAGGGAGCAGGTGGGAGCCAATTAAGCTAATTGGGCCAGGCACCAATCATTGGTGCACTGGCCCTTTAAGTCTCAGAGAGCTGGCGCGCGCGCGCCCTAGAGAGCGGAGCCGCGCGCGCCAGCACATGACAGCAGGGGACCGGGACGGGTAAGTGACCTGGGATGCGATTCGCGAGCGGGCGCGTCCCGCTGTGCGAATCGCATCCCCAACGGCCAAAACAGTGCAGCGCTCCCGGTCAGCGGGACTGACCGGGGCGCTGCAGGGAGAAAGACGCCGTGAGCGCTCCGGGGAGGAGCGGGGACCCGGAGCGCTAGGCGTAACAGACATAATGAGAAAAATAATCCATAAAATCCCATTCTCTGATTTTTAAAGAATGTATTTGCAAATTATGGTGGAAAATAAGTATTTGGTCAATAACAAAAGTTCAACTCAATACTTTGTTATATACCGTCTCTTGGCAATGACAGAGGTCAAACGTTTTCTCTAAGTCTTCACAAGGTTTTCACACACTGTTGCTGGTATTTTGGCCCATTCCGCGATGCAGATCTCCTCTAGAGCAGTGATGTTTAGGGGCTGTCGCTGGGCAACACAGACTTTAAACTCCTTCCAAAGGTTTTCTATGGGGTTGAGATTTGGAGACTGGTTAGGCCACTCCAGGACCTTCTTGCGAAGCCACTCGTTGGTTGCCCGGGCGGTGTGTTTGGGATCATTGTCAAGCTGAAAGACCCAACCACATTTCATCGTCAATGCCCTTGCTGATTGAAGGAGGTTTACACTCAAAATCTCATGATACATGGCACCATTCATTCATTCCTTTACATGGATCAGTTGTCCTGGTCCCTTTGCAGAAAAACAGCCCCAAAGCATGATGTTTCCACCCCCATGCTTAAAAGTAGCTATGGTGTTCTTTGGATGCAACTCAGCATTCTTTCTTTTCCATACACGACGAGTTGAGTTTTCACCAAAAAGTTCTATTTTGGTTTAATCTAACCATATGACATTCTCCCAATCCTCTTCTGGATCATCCAAATGCTCTCTAGCAAACTTCAGACGGACCCAGACGTGTACTGGCTTAAGCAGGGGGACACATCTTGCACTGCATGATTTGAGTCCCTGTCGGCGTAGTGTGTTACTGATGGTAGCCTTTGTTACTTTGGTTACAGCTCTCTGCAGATCATTCACTAGGTTCCCCCGTGTGGTTCTGGGACTTTTGCTCACTGTTCTTGTGCTCATTTTGATACCATGGGGTGAAATCTTGCGTGGAGCCCCAGATCGAGGGAGATTATCAGTGGTCTTGTACATCTTCCATTTTCTAATAATTGCTCCCACAGTTGATTTCTTCACACCAAGCTGCTTGCCTATTGCAGATTCAGTCTTCCCAGCCTGGTGCAGGTCTACAATTTTGTTTTTGGTGTCCTTCGACAGCTGTTTGGTCTTGGCCATAGTGGAGTCTGGAATGTGACTGAGGTTGTGGACAGGTGTCTTTTATACTGATAACAAGTTCAAACAGGTGCCATTAATACAGGTAATGAGTGGAGGGCAGTGGAGACTCTTAAAGAAGAAGTTACAGGTCTGTGAGAGCCAGAAATCTTGTTTGTTTGCAGGTGACCAAATACTTAGGGGTACTTCACTGTAGAAATTATTTTTTTTATTTTTTATATGAACTGGTGCCAGAAAGTTAAACAGATTTGAATATTACTTCTATTTAAAAATCTTAATTATTCCAGTACTTATCAGCTGTTAAATGCTCCACAGGAAGTTATTTTCTTTTTCATTTCCTTTCTGTCTGACACAGTGCTCTCTGCTGACACCTGTGCCCATTTTAGGAACTGTCCAAAGCAGAAAAGGTTTGCTATGGGGATTTGCTCCTACTCTGGACAGTTCCTAAAATGAACAGAGGTGTCAGCAGAGAGCACTGTGGTCAGACAGAAAGGAAATTCAAAAAGAAAAGAACTTCCTGTGGAGCATATAACAGCTGATAAGTATTGGAAGGATTACGATTTTTAAATAGAAGTCATTTGCAAATCTGTTTAACTTTCTGGCACCAGTTGAGTACCCCTTTAAGACGTATAGTAGTGGGTGTCTGGTTGGATTCATTTGTTTACATATGAACTGAATGTTAGCCTTTGCAGGTGGGTGTCAGTTGTAGCAAACAGCCTATACCCAAGTCTATGAAATAGGCCTAGTTTCTAAGCCTATTCCATAATCCCCTTCCTGATATCTACATCTTGTATGTCAAATGCCATTGTTGTGTTAGATATTAGGTCATTTATCTATTAATAAAAAGATAAACAGAATTGACTGGAATTTTAACTAGAGTTCTGTTTCCCTCCTGAGGTATGGAACAATTATAAATGGCTTAAAACCAAACCACAAGCAGTACCACAATGTGGTTCCCCATAGAATGAACTCTTCTGCTGTGAGAGTGATTGTGACAAAAAAAAAAAAAAAAATATATATATATATATATATATATATATATATATATTAATATCTTTTTCTCATGTTTTTAGGTTGAAGTAGTAGTTTGGCTTTCAACCACACCTCTACTGCAAATTTTGATTAGGGCCTTACTATAGAAAAGGGTGGTATATTGACTAAAAGTAATATACAGAAATAGTTGTAAAAATAATCAATGCATTTTTGCTTGATAGGACAGATTTCCATAGGTTATAAATTACATTCATATCGATACTTTGCACAGTTTGTAGGGCCAAGGTAATGTTCTCCACTGCAATATTAGCTATGGCTTTTGATCACTAGGCAAGATGGAGTAGTCAATTTTTTCTGGTGAAGTGCATAGTAGTTGAACAACAAGAAAAAACGTGGTTTCAAATGGCAGGAAATGCTCAACCCCAAATGTAGTTGTGCATTTATGCTGGGGGGGGGGGGGGGGGAGCAGATCCTGCGCTTGTGGTCCATTGCTAAGAGCAATCCCCAGCATAAAATGCATACAATGGGGGATGCCTGCAGCAGACTACAAGTGCCACAACAGAATCCTACACTAGATGAAAGGTGTGGATGTGTAACATATAGAATAATAATACATTTTGGTCCCTGGTATTTCCCATACGGCACAGGTAGGTTTAGTGTTAGGTCCCGTGCCATTTGAGAAACCTTGGCATTGGTGTGCAGGCTCAGGTATGTACTTCATATAAGGATATACTGGCTAATGTCTCAATTTTAACATCAGTTTGAGGGTTAGTCATATGTCACTGTTTACGTCTATCACAGTAGTGCACCTAAATGTATGTATCATTTGAAGTTCATAGTAGGGATAATAGAAGGTAAAGAAATTGGTCATACCAGTCTGTTCCAGGTTAGTGTTTTATGGCACTGTGGGGGGAATAAATGAAATTTGTGCCAAAAAGTGGTGCAAGACATGTTCACAACATAATTGATTGCTATGTGCCAGAACAACTACTTTGCATCTGATTGTACCTGGTTTATTTGTTGTATCTTTTGAAAAAGTATGCTGATCATGGAACATGGTCTGAGATGTCTGCAGAAGAAAAGGTCATCTAAAAGTATGAGAAAGTAATCATTGTAGAGTAAATACAAATAAAATGTGGACTCTCAAGTGTGCAGGTGCATTAATCAGCAGGGAACACATAAAAGAAAATGTTTATAACTTTTACAGGAGAGTTGAAACAGCAGGAAGGTTAAGGTTCCCATACACCTTAGACTTCAATTGTCTAAAGTGGATAGCAGCCCGCTGTCTAGCTCCCAAAAAATTGATGTTAGGGGAAAGAAGGGTTGAACATGTTGTATTTTAACTGCCCAACCCTATTGTTCTGGGAGAGAAAGGCTACCACCAGAGCTGTCTGGCTGTGACTTACCTCTCCTCTCTCCATAAACAGCTGTGCCGAAATTGGCACTGTCAGAATTTATATGTTGGACACCCTGGCAACATTAACCTTTCTAATATACTTCATAAAATAAGATGTCTTTATAAAAATCATGGCTTTTAAAAACTGACCACTAGGGGTCCCTATACCATCCAGAATATGGTCCTATCCAGCTGCAGCAGCATCATCTGGCCCCAGCTGAAGCACAGGCTGGGACAAAGTCCAGGAAATGAGGATGGGACTAGCATTTCTCTGTGCTCACTTTTGTCCTGTCTATAAGACTCCTGTTTAAAACAGAGAGGAGGGAGTTACAGATCAGCCTACAGTAATTGTATGAAGTGACTCAGCACTGCACAGTAGACTCAAGAAGAAAGTGATAAGTTATAAGTTATATATAAGCATGATAAGTGAGGGCAAGTTAGTGCCTTTCTTGGACATGCTCCATTCTGAGCAGTTGGTGTCAGAATAAGTGAGCAGCAGAACAGAGTGTTCTGACAGGTATGTTTGAACATTAATGTGTATGGGAAGGTCAGGAGAGATAGCTATCAGACAAACAACAGGTAATATATGGCATTGATTTATGGAGTAGAATTACCTCTCCTTAATTTTGGAGATCCCCATAAGAAGGTTTCTCATCTAGTTAGATTGTATGTTGTTTATAAAACCTATAGGTCAATGGATTTTCTGTTCAAATACTTTGTGAAAATTATTTTACATCGCTCAAATGATTTTTTAAGAGGATAACGCATAAACCCCAAATAAAGATTTTCCACCATTTTGCATCAGTTGTTTTAATATATGGCATGCATGAATTAAGGCTAGCAGCACCTTTAACCCCTTAACCCCTTAAGGACTCAGCCCATTTTGGCCTTAAGGACTCAGACAATTAAATTTTTACGTTTTAATTTTTTCCTCCTCGCCTTCTAAAAATCACAACTCTTTTATATTTTCATCCACAGACTAGTATGAGGGCTTGTTTTTTGCGCGACCAGTTGTCCTTTGTAATGACATAACTCATTATATCATAAAATGTATGCCGCAACCAAAAAACACTATTTTTGTGGGGAAATTAAAACGAAAAACGCAATTTTGCTAATTTTGGAAGGTTTCGTTTTCACGCCGTACAATTTATGGTAAAAATGACGTGTGTTCTTTATTCTGAGGGTCAATACGATTAAAATTATACCCATTATTACATACTTTTCTATTATTGTTGTGCTTAAAAAAAATCACACACTTTTTAACCAAATTAGTACATTTATAATCCCTTTATTTTGATGACCTCTACCTTTTTTATTTTTCCGTATAAGCGGCGGTATGGGGGCTCATTTTTTGCGTCATGATCTGTACTTTTTTTTGATACCACATTTGCATATAGAAAACTTTTAATACATTTTTTAGAATTTTTTTTAAAATAAAATGTATTAAAAAAGTAGCAATTTTGGACTTTTTTTTTTTCGTTCACGCCGTTCACCGTACGGGATCATTAACATTTTATTTTAATGTTACGGACATTTACACACGTGGCAATACCAAATATGTCTATAAAATTTATTTTTTACGCTTTTTGGGGGTAAAATAGGAAAAATTGGACGTTTTACTTTTTTTATTGGGGGAGGGGATTTTTCACTTTTTTTTTACTTTAACTTTTAAATTTTTTTTTACACTTAAATAGTCCCCATAGGGGACTATTCATAGCAATACCATGATTGCTAATACTGATCTGTTCTATGTATAGGACATAGAACAGATCAGTGTTATCAGCGATCTTCTGCTCTGGTCTGCTCGATCTCAGACAAGAGCAGGAGACGCCGGGAGCCGGACGGAGGAAGGTGAGGAGACCTCCGTGCGGTGTTCTGAATGATCGGATCCCCGCAGCAGCGCTGCGGGCGATCCGATCATTCATTCAAATCACGCACTGCCACAGATGCCGGGATCTGTATTGATTCCGGCACCTGAGGGGTTAATGGCGGACGCCCGCGAGATCGCGGGTGTCGGCCATTGCCGGCGGGTCCCTGGTTGCGATCAGCAGCCGGGATCAGCCGCGCATGACACGGGCATCGCTCCGATGCCCGCTGTTATGCGCAGGACGTAAATGTACGTCCTGGTGCGTTAAGTACCACCACACCAGGACGTACATTTACGTCCTGCGTCCTTAAGGGGTTAAAGGGGTACTCCAGTGACAAACTTTTTTTTTTTTTTTTTTTATCAACTGGTGCCAGAAAGTTAAACAGATTTGTAAATTACTTCTATAAAAAAAAATCTTAATCCTTCCTGTACTTATTAGCTGCTGAATACTACAGTGGAAATTCTTTTCCATTTGAAGCAAAGAGCTGTCTGCTGACATCATGAGCACAGTGCTCTCTGCTGACATCTCTGTCCATTTTAGGAACTGTCCAGAGTAAAAGGAAATCCCCATAGCAAACATATGCTGTTCTGGACAGTTCCTAAAATGGACAAAGTTGTCAGCAGAGAGCACTGTGCTCATGATGTCAGCAGACAGCTCTGTGATTAAAAAAGAAAAGAATTTCCACTGTAGTATTCAGCAGCTAATAAGTACAGGAAGGATTAAGATTTTTTTAATAGAAGTCATTTACAAATCTGTTTAACTTTCTGGCACCAGTTGATTTAAAAAAAAAAAAAAAGTTTTTCACCAGTGTACCCCTTTAACCCCTTCAGGACCAAGCCCATTTTGGCCTTTAGGACCAGAGCGTTTTTTGCACATCTGACCACTGTCACTTTAAACATTAATAACTCTGGAATGCTTTTAGTTATCATTCTGATTCAGAGATTATTTTTTCGTGACATATTGTACTTTAACATAGTGGTAAAATTTTATGGTAACTTGCATCCTTTCTTGGTGAAAAATCCGTAAATTTGATGAAAAATTTGAAAATTTTGCATTTTTCTAACTTTGAAGCTTTCTGCTTGTAAGGAAAATGTATATTACGAATACATTTTTTTTTATTCACATATACAATATGTCTACTTTATGTTTGCATCATAAAATTGTTAAGTTGGATTTGTAAATACATTTTTTTTTTCACTAAAATGTTGGTTTTCTCCCAAATTTTTTATTTTTACATGGGGTAATAGAAGAGATGGGGTCACAAATTCTAGGGAGCATTCTCTCCTATTACCCCTTGTAAAAATGTAAAATTTGGGAGAAAACCAGTGAAAAAAAAAAGAAATTAATTTTCACATCCAACTTTAACGAAAAGTCGTCAAACACCTGTGGGGTGTTAAGTCTCACTGTACCTCTTGTTAAGTTCCTTTAGGGGTGCAGTTTCCAAAATATTATGCCGTGTTTTTTTTTTTTGTTTTTTTTGCTGTTCTGGCACCATAGGGGCTTCCTAAATGCAACATGCCCCCCAAAAACCATTTCGGCAAAATTTGCTTGTCAAAAGCCTCCTTCTCTTCTGAGCATTGAGCAAAAGACTCCTCTTCTGAGCATTGTAGTGTGCCCGCAGTGCACTTGACATCGACACATGGGGTATTTCCATACTCAGAAGAAATGGTGTCACAAATTTGTGGGGGCATTTTCTCATGAGTATGGAATTACCCCATGTGTGGATTTTTTCACAAAAATGCTGGTTTTCCCCCCAAATTTTAAATTTTTACAAGATTTAATAAGAGAAAATGCCCCCCAACATTTGTTACCCCATCTCTTCTGAGTATGGAAATACTTCATGTGTGGACATCAAGTGCACTGTGGTCGCACTAAAAAGGGGGTTGTGGAAGTGTGTAGTGTATGTGCTTGGTGTAACATATATAACGGTGTGTGTTTAGAAATCACACACGGTTATTAAAAAATAAAATAAAATGCTGCGGCCAAATGCAGTGCCCTGAAACCCTAATAGGGCTTGGGTCGTGCTGCAATATCTGCGGCACATCCATGAGGACCTATTTGGGGGTCCCTGTACAATGAAGCTCACTTTGCACTACACAACTTTTCTTCAGCCCTGAGGGGCACAGATCTTTGCAGGGTCCCTGGCTCTTTCTCTCAGCTCTACTCGTTGACTAAGCTCGGTGGGCGAGCAGAGCTGAGAGAAGGTGACATTAACCCCTCCTTAATTTAACTTTTTTCACTTTTATTTATTTTAACATATATCATCCAAAAGGTCAGAAAAAACGTCCTGGGGACTAATACATATACAGATATATCTAAAGTTACTCATGTTGCCAAAGTAGCCTAAATAGTCCTGACGTGATAACTGTTACAGTCAGGGCTGTGCTGCATCTGGTTACACATAGCTACATATAGTTTGTAAAGTAAAAAAAAAAGACAAGAGTCCATCAAGTTCAACCTAAAACCCTGCTGTGCTGATCCAGAGGGAAGGCAAAAAAACTCCTATGAAGGCCAATTGCCTCATAACAGAGAAAAAATTAAATCCCGACCCCAATATGGTATCAGAAAAAACCCTGAATCAACAACATTCTTCCACATAAATCTGGTATCCATAACCTGTAATAGTATATTTTCCCAGTTCAGTCATGTCCTTCTTATATCTAGGGGCCCACAAGTGGACACAATACTCTGGCCTGACTAATGACTATGTCTAAAACTATGTCCCTCAATGCCTCTCTTGATACATCACATGACTTTGATAGCCTTGGCAGCAACCTTTCATTTATCCACATTAAACTTAATTTGCCATGCCTTGGCCCAAAACTCCAGCTTCCCCAGATCCCTCTGTAATATTATATTTTCCTCCTCTGTAGTGATCACCCTACCCAGCTTAGTGTCATCTTCAAATATAGAAATTCTACTCTGTAATCCCTCTACAAGGTCATTAATAAACACACTAAAAAGAAGCGGATCCAGTACTGACCCCTGCGGTACCCCACTAGTAACTGTCAACCAACCAGAGTAAATTCCATTAATCCCCACCCTCTGCTTCCTATCACTGAGCCAGTTGTTAATCCATTTACATGTATTCTCTCCTAGTCCCAGAATCCTCATTATATGTACTAACCTTTTGTGTGGCACAATATCAAATGCCTTAGAAAATTCCAGATATATACTGCTCAAAACAAATAAAGGGAACACTAAGATAACACATCCTAGATCTGAATGAATGAACTAAATTGTATAAAATACTTCTGTCTTTACATAGTTGAATGTGCTGACAACAAAATCACACAAACATTATCAATGGAAATAACATTTATCAATCCATGGAGGTCTGGATATGGAGTCACACTCAAAATCAAAGTGGAAAACCACACTACAGGCTGATCCAACTTTGATGCAATGTCCTTAAAACAAGTAAAAATGAGGCTTAGTAGTGTGTGTGGCCTCCACGTGCCTGTATGACCTCCCTACAATGCCTGGGCATGCTCCTGATGAGGTGGCGGATGATCTCCTGAGGGATGTCCTCTCAGACTCCTGGACAGTCTGTGGTGCAACGTGGCGTTGATGGATGGAGCGAGACATGATGTCCCAGAAGTGCTCAAGTCAGATTCAGGTCTGGGGAACGGGTGGGCCAGTCCATAGCATCAATGCCTTCCTCTTGCAGGAACTGCTGACACACTCCAGCCACATGAGGTCTAGCACTATTTTGCATTAGGAGGAACCCAGGGCCAACCGCACCAACATATGGTCTCACAAGGGGTCTGAGGATCTCTTGTCGGTACTTAATGGCAATCAGACTACCTCTGGCAAGCGCATGGAGGGCTGTGCGGCCCCCCAAAGAAATGCCACCCATGCCAATCTTAGTGTTCTCTGGCAAATGCCAAACGTCCTGCACTGTGTTGGGCTGTAAGCATAACCCCCACCTGTGGACGTCGGGCCCTCATACCACCCTCATGGAGTCTGTTTCTGACCGTTTGAGTGGACACATGCACATTTGTGGCCTGCTAAAGGTCATTTTGCAGGGCTTTGGCAGTGTTCCTCCTGCTCCTCCTTGCTCAGTTGTTGCCCTCCTACGGCCTCCTCCACATCTCCTGATGTATTGGCCTGTCTCCTGGTAGTGCCTCCATGCTCTGGACACTACGCTGGCAGACACAGCAAACCTTCTTGCCGCAGCTTGCATTGATGTGCCATCCTGGATGAGCTGCACTACCTGAGCCACAGCATTCAAAAGTGACCAAAACATCAGCCAGGAAGCAAAGGAACTGAGAAGTGGTCTGTGGTCACCACCTGCAGAACCACTCCTTTATTGTGGGTAACTTTCTAAGTACCTATAATTTCTACCTGTTGTCTGTTCCATTTGCACAACAGCATGTGAAACTGATTGTCAATCAGTGTCGCTTCCTGAGTGGACAGTGTGATTTCACAGAAGTGTGAGTGACTTGGAGTTACATTGTGTTGTTTAAGTGTTCCCTTTATTTTTTTGAGCAGTGTATAACAATTTCACTCTGGTCAAATCTATAACTGAGCTTCACACAGAAGTATGGTAATATAACAAGTCACCTGGTAGTCACTTCAGTATTCTTGAGACCTTGGGTGATAAAATAGCATTTCTACTTTTCCTAGTGGTGTCTGGCTGTCTCTGACAGCCATGTGCCTAAACCATGGCCACATAATCTCCCGTGTGGCTGCTATTCTAGATCACCTTAAAGGGGTACTATCAAGCAGAATGATGTATCCCCTATCCAAAGCCTTTGGATGGGGATACATTTTCCTGCACGATAGTCCTACTTTACTGACACCAGAAAAAAAATGATATTGGAGGTCATGAAAGCATTAATTGTTGCATTTAAGACCTGCTACATTTGTCTAGTTTAGGTGTGGGTTGTAGATTTGGGCACTTATTCAATTCCTATATAGGTGGAAGGTATGTGTAGTTAGTCATAATGAGGCTCAGTCTCAGCAGGCAGAGATTTCCAGAGAGAAAGAGTAGTATGTGGGTATCCAGAAGTTAAAACGTGTATATTTTTGGGAGAAAAAGTGCTCCATACTCCTTACCACTAGGGGGTCCCTCCCCTATTTTGGCCCTGTAGCTGTTGCCTGTTTTTCTAGGCTTGGACAAAATACTTGGTGTGGGTGGGTCAAGCAGGTCTCTGTGTATGCTCCCAGCATGTCGACCAGCCTGCTATTTGAGCCAGGGGCATGTCACAGAGCCTCAGTGCACAGAGGCATATGTCAGCTCTGAAGAGTGAGGAAGAAAGTCTTACATGAGATATGATAGCAAGCAGGAAACACCCCCTCCTCCTCAGATAACTGCATGTAGTGTGAGCAACATAATAATAAATAATAAGGAGCTATAAGAGGATGAAACTCAGGTTTTAAGCACACAGACTGGATCAGAACCAGTTAAAGAGTAAACTATTAGCATTATTTATTTTTTTTTTTTTTTAATCTTTTGACAGGTACACTAACACTTTCCACATTGACTCAATAGAGTAAAGATGCCACACTGCAGTTTTTTTTTTACTTTTGTGATGTCACTGATGACACATGATGATGTCACTAATTTATGTGAAAAAGGAGCCTATATATACCTGCCCAGTTGCACTTATTGTTTGTTTGAAAAAGACCCCATATGCATGAGCATATGGGTAAATACATTTTCCCCATCATTCTGTACTCAATATCTTATTACAACAAAGTGAAGACAAAATATTACACATTTAATTGATTTCAAAGGAAAAAACGAAAGTACAGTATTGACATAAGTATTCACACCCTACGACAGCACATTTGGAAGCAGTTATCCCCCCAGTCTTAATGGACATGATGTCCCTGATTATTTAGTTTGTTGTTTGGTAGGGTGGCCAGATCAAGTACAAGTCCTGGTTGTTTCAACCTTCTTCAATTTAAGAATTATGACGGCAACTGTTGATGCACTAAAAAGTGCATTCCTTTGAATCCGGCCAGAACAGGAAACAAAGACAATGAAGGTTTATAATAAAGGACTACAAGCAAATCTCTTGAAAACAATTATGAATTAATACAGAGTGTATATTAGGGAACTATCGGAATAATACACTGCATTTGCTAAACCTATAGTAAATATATATTTATTTAAATGCTAAGCAGAGATTTGTATGATTTCTTTTTACTTACTGTAAAAAACAGGATAATGATAACAACAATCATAAAATGAAAGCTGAGCTGTGGTTGGTTGCTAAGGGCATACTACACCAGTTTTTCTTTAGGACACATTGATAAATCTGGGCATACATACTATATGACACCAGAGGCTTACTAAGTACCTTATTTATCGGGGTATACCACGCACCGGCCTATAACACTCACCCTCATTTTACCAAGGATATTTGGGTAAAAAAAGTTTTTTTTACCCAAATATCCTTGGTAAAATGAGGGTGCGTGTGTGTGCATGCATATACCCCGATACACCCCCAGGAAAGGCAGGGGGAGAGGGGCCGTCGCTGCCCGCTTCTCTCCCCCTGCCTTTCCTGGGGTCCAGAGCCCTGCGGCGGCCGCTTCTCTCCTGCTGGCTATCTGCGCCGCTGCCCGACTATCAGTGCCAGGGGGGGAGAAGGGGCAGCGGCACCCATTGCCTGCGCTGCTGCCCCGTTGCGTCCCCCATCCCCGGTTGTATAATTACCTGTTGCCGGGGTCGACACAGGGGACGCACACCTGAGGCCTGAAGCAGCGCGGACCCGACCCCGGCAACAGGTAATTATACAACCGGGGATGGGGGAGGCAACGGGGCAGAGGCGCCGGCAATGGGTGCCACTGCCCCTTCTCTCTCCCTGTCTGTCGGCGCCGCTGCCCCATTGCCTAAAAGTGCGTGTTATACGCCGATAAATACGGTATATAAAAGAATCCCAGTAACAACTTCTGCACTGGTGCTCATGAAATGCATACTAGGACAAGGAGGAATAAAGTTTAGTCTCCAGAGGTATTTGGAGAGGCATATAAGTCTTCATCCCCATTCTCTCCCTTCCCTTTATTTCTAAAATACTAACTATTTAGCTATAGAAGAGAGTTGTCTTCTGAACGCATCCTCTTTCTATAAACCCTTATTAGCTCAAATTGATATCATAGATGGAAGGCCTTCTATTAGCCAGAGTGCAAAGCTTCTATGAGAAAGTAGAAGAGAATGGCCCCAGATGGTTGCTTGGAATTCAAGTGAAAACTATAATATATTTGCTTGTTTGTTGTTAAGGAAATTTTTTATATAATCTATCTAAAATTCAATTCACACATTCAAGAATTAGAAATACAAGGTAGGAGGGGGTGCACGCATGCACAGGACCAAGGAAGCAGGTCCTATACCAGGGGTAGGCAACCTTTTAGTAGTGCTGTGCCCAAATTTTTTTTCGAAGTCGCTTAGTGTGCCGACAACATGGGTGTGGCTTGTTGTGGGTGTGGCTTGATGTGGGTGGGGTTTGTAGGGGTGTGGCTTGTCATAGGGTGGGTTTTTTTACAGAATTGTCCCTATATATTGTTCTCGCTGCAAGGACCTTACAGTGAGAACAACCCTTTTAACTCAGACCTGTGTCTAATACAGACCCCAGAATCAATCTGGACCATAATACAGACCCCAAAATCATCACCCACAATACAGACCCCAGAAACACCACCCACCATAATACAGACCCCAGAATCACCACCCACCATAATACAGACCCCAGAATCACCACTCACCATAATACAGACCCCAGAATCACCACCCACCATAATACAGACCCCACAATCATCACCCACCATAATACAGACCCCAGAATCACCACCCACCATAATACAGACACCAGAATCACCACCCACCATAATACAGACCCCAGAATCACCACCCACCATAATACAGACCCCTGAATCAGTCCCCACCATAATACAGACCACAGAATCACCACCCACCATAATACAGACCCCAGAATCAGGCCCCACCATAATACAGACCACAGAATCACCACCCACCATAATACAGACCCCAGAATCACCACCCACCATAATACAGACCCCAGAATCACCACCCACCATAATACAGATCCCAGAATCACCACCCACCATAATACAGACCCCAGAATCACCACCCACCATAATACAGACCCCAGAATCACCACCCACCATAATACAGACCCCAGAATCACCACCCACCATAATACAGACCACAGATTCACCACCCACCATAATACAGACCCCAGAATCACCACCCACCATAATACAGACCCCAGAATCATCACCCACCAAAATACACACCCCACCATATTACAGACCCCAGAATCAGACCCCACCATATTATAGACCCCATAATCAGACCCCACTATAATACAGACCCCAGAATCACCACCCACCATAATACAGACCCCAGAATCACCACCCACCATAATACAGACCCCAGAATCACCTCCCAACATAACACAGACCCCAGAATCACCACCCACCCTAATACAGACCCCAGAATCAGACCCCACCATAATACAGACCCCAGAATCACCACCCACCATAATACAGACCACAGAATCACCACCCACCATAATACAGACCCCAGAATCAGTCCCCACCATAATACAGACCACAGAATCACCACCCACCATAATATAGAACCCAGAATCAGGCCCCACTATAATACAGACCCCAGAATCACCACGCACCATAATACAGACCCCAGAATCACCACCCACCATAATACAGACCCCAGAATCACCACCCACCATAATACAGACCCCAGAATCACCACCCACCATAATACAGACCCCAGAATCACCACTCACCATAATACAGACCCCAGAATCACCACCCACCATAATACAGACCCCAGAATCACCACCCACCATAATACAGACCCCAGAATCACCACCCACCATAATACAGACCCCAGAATCACCACCCACCATAATACAGACCCCAGAATCACCACCCACCATAATACAGACCCCTGAATCAGTCCCCACCATAATACAGACCACAGAATCACCACCCACCATAATACAGACCCCAGAATCACCACCCACCATAATACAGACCCCAGAATCACCACTCACCATAATACAGACCCCAGAATCACCACCCACCATAATACAGACCCCAGATTCACCACCCACCATAATACAGACCCCAGAATCACCACCGACCATAATACAGACCCCAGAATCATCACCCACCAAAATACAGACCCCACCATATTACAGACCCCAGAATCAGACCCCACCATATTACAGACCCCATAATCAGACCCCACTATAATACAGACCCCAGAATCACCACCCACCATAATATAGACCCCAGAATCACCACCCACCATAATACAGACCCCCAGAATCACCACCCACCATAATACAGGCCTCAGAATCACCTCCCAACATAATACAGACCCCAGAATCACCACCCTAATACAGACCCCAGAATCACCTCCCAACATAATACAGACCCCAGAATCACCACCCACCATAATACAGACCCCAGAATCACCACCCACCATAATACAGACCCCAGAATCACCACCCACCATAATACAGACCCCAGAATCACCACTCACCATAATACAGACCCCAGAATCACCACCCACCATAATACAGACCCCAGATTCACCACCCACCATAATACAGACCCCAGAATCACCACCGATCATAATACAGACCCCAGAATCATCACCCACCAAAATACAGACCCCACCATATTACAGACCCCAGAATCAGACCCCACCATATTACAGACCCCATAATCAGACCCCACTATAATACAGACCCCAGAATCACCACCCACCATAATATAGACCCCAGAATCACCACCCACCATAATACAGACCCCCAGAATCACCACCCACCATAATACAGGCCTCAGAATCACCTCCCAACATAATACAGACCCCAGAATCACCACCCTAATACAGACCCCAGAATCAGACCCCACCATAATACAGACCCCAGAATCACCACCCACCATAATACAGACCCCAGAATCACCACCCACCATAATACAGACCCCAGAATCACCACCCACCATAATACAGACCCCCAGAATCACCACCCACCATAATACAGGCCTCAGAATCACCTCCCAACATAATACAGACCCCAGAATCACCACCCTAATACAGACCCCAGAATCAGACCCCACCATAATACAGACCCCAGAATCACCACCCACCATAATACAGACCCCAGAATCACCACCCACCATAATACAGACCCCAGAATCAGACCACAGCACAATACAGACCCTCCCTCCTTTACATAATACAGACTCCAGGGTCAGACCCCAGTTGTGTTGCACAATAATATACACACAGTTATATTAACTGACTCACAATTCACATGTTTTATGGTCGGCGGCATCCTCTTTCCTTCTGTTCTCCATCTTGCTCAGACCACCATGACGACTTCTTCCAGCCAAAACCCATCACTGCAGCATCTGCAAGACAAACATCTTAGTTTCTGCATTTTTACAGTGTAGTCCCCAGAAGTGCAGAACTCAGTGGTTTATTCCATTCCAAACAGTGTTATAGAGAAAGCTACGTTTCAGCGACCTGTCTTTGCCTTTGTCAAGCATGAGAGGCGACGGAACGTAGCCTGCACTGTAAGGCTGGGTTCACATCACGTCTACCGCATACGGCAGGGGGGAGCTAAAACCTCGCGCTCCCGTATGTAATTCATTTCAATGAGCCGGCCGGAGTGAAACGTTTGGTCCAGTTGTAAAAGCGCATATGGCGCAAAAATGTGCCGACCGGATCGAACGTTTCACTATGGCCGGCTCATTGAAATGAATTACATACGGGAGCGCATACGAAGGCATACGGGAGCGCGACGTTTTAGCTCTCCCCTGCCGTATGCACACCCATATGGGAGAAAACGTAGCGAAAACCCAGCCTAACACTGTTTGAAATGGAATAAACTGCACTGAATTCTGCACTTTATACTTTGGTGAGCTACGATTTTCCTTGGATATAAGTAGGTAGGTAGCTATGCAGATAGGTAAGTAGATATGGAAGTATGTTCATATGTAGGTAGCAAGGTAGGTAAAGGGGTAGCTATGTATGTATGTATGTATGTATGTAGGTAGGTACCTGGGTAGATTGGTAGGTAGTTAGGTAGCAATTAGGTAGTTAGGTAAATAGGTTTCTATGTGGGTAAGTAGCTAATTAGGTAGGTAGCCAAGTGGCTAAGTAGGTGGGTATGTAGCCAGGAAATTAATAAGGTAACCAGGCAGGTTATTGTGTAGGTAGCCAGGTAGGGAAGTAGCCAGTGCTCCTTCATATCCAAATCATCAACCCCCTCCCCGTCACCTGCACCCCCCATCACTTGCAACACCCATCATCACTTGGAACACCCATCATCACTTGCACCCCCCTTCCCCCATCATCGCTTGCACACCCCTTTCTCCTCATCATCACTTGCACCCCTCTTCCCCCATCATCACTTGCACCCCCCTTTCCCCCTCATCATCACTTGCACCCCCCTTTCCCCTCGTCATCACTTGCACCCCCCTCCCCCTCATCATCACTTGCACCCCCCTCCCCCATCATCACTTGCACCCCCCTCCCCCATCATTACTTGCACTCTCCCCATCACTTGCACCCCCCTCATCATCACTTGCACCCCCTCCCCCATCATCACTTGCACCCCTCTCCCCCCCATCATCACTTGCACCCCCCTTCTCCCTCATCATCACTCGCACCCCTATCATTGTGTAGGTAGCCAGGTAGGGAAGTAGCCAGTTCTCCTTCACATTTAAATCATCATCCCCCTCCCTGTCACCTGCACCCCCTCCCCTGCACCCCCCCATGTCACATGCATCCCCTTTCCCCCATCATTTGCACGCCCCATCATCACTTGCACCCCCCCATCATCACTTGCACCCCTCATCATCACTTGCACCCCCCATCATCACTTGCACCACCCCATCATCACTTGCACCCTCCATCATCACTTGCACCCCATCAAAATCACTTGCACCCCCCCATCCCATCATCACTTGCACCCCCATCCCATCATCACTTGCACCCCTCATCATCACTTGCACCCCCATCATCACTTGCACCCCCCCATCATCACTTGCACCCCCCCATCATCACTTGTACCCCATAATCATCACTTGCACCCCCCATCCCATCATCACTTGGACCCCCCCATCCCATCATCACTTGCACACCCCACCCCCCCAAAAAAAAAAGAAACTTTTACTCACCTATGTCACAGTCCGGGATCTCTTCGGCAACACAGGCTGGCTGCGTTCTTCTCCCACTACAGTGCAGGCGCCGATGAGTGATGTCATCAGCACCTGCGCTGCGTGGGGGCAGAGGTCACAGGCCTCCTCTCAGTGAAGCCGCAGGTCCTGCAGCTCACACTGAGAGGAGGCTTAAGCTGTGTGTGCGCGTGCGCACAGAGCTTAAAGTAGCGCTCGAATGGGGATCCGGGACAAGTGTCCTGGATCCCCATTAGCGGAGCGCGTGCATCTCAAGCCGGAGCCCTGTGTACCATGAGTGGCACACATGCCGGTGGTTGCCGACCCCTGTCCTATACAAATAGCAAACAAATGATGCAGCACACCACAAGAATATCAAATCTAAAAATGTATAATTTAGTCCATAGTGTAAGCAGGCAAAGTTTCAGTAGCCTTATGCACTGGCAAAATGTAGCACAAGGCAACACTGTGAGGGAGAGTTATCAAAACCTGTCCAGAGGAAAAGTTGCTGAGTGGTCCATAGCAACCAATGAGATTGCTTCTTCCTTTTTGAAAAGGCCTCTTAAAAAAGAAAGAAGCGATCTGATTGGTTGCTATGGGTAACTCGGCAACTTTTCCTCTAGACAACTTTTGATAAGTCTTCCCCTAGACAACTTTTGATAAATCTTCCCCTGTGTGCTTACCCTATGTATTAAATCACCTATTTTTTTATTCAGTTTTCTTGTGCTTTACTACATCTATCTGTATCTATTTAAAATGAATACGTTAATCAGAGAAAAACTACAAAAATAAATGCAGAAATGATAATTTATTAATTCCAATAATTATATTCAATAGATTTCCATACATATATTATATTAAATAATTTGTTTAATCTAAAGGGGTTTTCTGAGAGAAAGGTATGGATGGCCTATCTTCAGTATGGTCTATCATCATCAGATTGGTGCGGTGGCTGACTGTCGGCATCCCTGCAAATCAGCCTTTTAAGGCTGCAGTGCTCTGGCTTCTTACTTGTCAATATGTTTCTGTACACTTGCACAATGTATGCTTAGTAGTAGGACTGTGCAGAATATTTTAGCCTTGTCCAATTCAGCCTACAGATCTGATATTAATGGCCTATCCTGAGGTCCTATGATCACAGAAAACCCCATTAATGTTTTAGTTAAAACTAGTTATCTGGTTAGTATATGTTCTCTGTGATATGAAGCTCTTCAGTAAGTATAGAAAATCATTAAAAGGAATTTGTGGTATTCCATCTTCAACTGTACAATCCTATAAAGAGAAGAACAGAAATAAAAAATTAATAAAAATGAATAATTTTATTTTAAATATCAGCTTTATTTAACCTAATAAGGACATTAACAGACATTTATCAAGCGATTTAGTTAAATTTTTTTTACTAAAAATGTCGCACAAATGTTTACGCACAAATGTCGCACCTGCGACTACGTGATTTTTCGTACGACATTTTGACTGGAAAGCGAGAAAATCAAGTTTTCCAAAACTTAACTACGTAGTAATAATTTTAAAATGGACTACGGGTAGTCTGGTATTTATTAACTGCGACAGTCGCAACTGCGCAAAATAAGGTCGCAACAAGGTTAAAAATTTACTAAATTTACTCCAGCTCAAACATGGAGCAGAAAAAGCTACTACCAAAGTAAAAAAGAAAAAATTGCTTACGTGAAAAAAAATTTCAACAGGATGAAACCAGTTGATAAATAAGTCACACATAAGCAAAAAAAAAGTAAAGAAAAAAGTACTAAAAAAAGGAATACATAAGCAAACATTGTTAATGTCCCTCATTGGATGTAAATGTACATCCTGGTGCTCTGGTACTTAACGAACCAGGACATATATTTATGTCCTGAGCAGTAGTCCGACAATGAAGTGAGTGCAGGATCTGTGTGGAAATATCTGAATTATTAAAACATAATGTTTATGATCTCCTACGTTGTAAACATAAAAAAAAAAAAAATTTCAAAATTGTTCATTGTTGATCACATCACATAGCAGAAAAAATGTAGTAAAAAAGTTATTAAAAAGTCACATATAAAAAAATAGAAAAAAATTAATTAAATTAGCCCTCATACACCACTGTATACCGAAAAAAAAGTTATAGGGGTAAAAAATACACTAATTTGAAAAATACTTATTCTGTTTCAATCTTTTGACTTTTTTTTTCTAAACCATTACAAAAGAAAAGCTATGTAAACATGAGTATTGTTTTAATTACATTAACCTATAGAATAATTAGAACATCTCATACAGTGCACTCAGTAAAAACAAACCACCCTCACCCAAAATGCAAAGTTTTTCAATTCCCTCTGACAAATAATATTTTTTTGGGTTGAACCGTACATTTTATGGTAAAATGTCGTTACAAAGTACAATTGACCACCCTCAAAAAAGCCCTTATATGGGTCTATAAAGGGAAAAAAAATTCCAGTTGTTTTCCTATTCCTTGATAACCCTTTAAGTCAACTGCCTCTATTTCTTGTGAATTGAAAATATCCTATTAGATCCTACTGATGTACAACAATAACAAAGATTATGATTAATGTTAAAGTGGACGTTGGGATCTCAGTATCAGGTCCTCTGGTGGGCTTAAGGTACCCAACAGTCCAACAGTAGCAAATAGCAGGAAGGCAATAGCTGGTATTGTATTACATGTAGGAAATGCATATTCTTCATTAGGTGTGGATAACACATCTTCTATCAAGTCAGATGGAGTCGGAATTAACCCATTTGTGTGCTGCTGTTGGATGACCAGGATACAATAATTCCATTGCAAGATAAATGAAGAAATGTAGACTGAACTTACATGTGCACTGAAGTATTCTAAATTTGTCTTGATCATAGTTATATACATGCTCTTGCTTGGACACAGATCTTCAGATAGCACTTCAGCAACTTGGCAAAATGAAGGTTCACCCTTTAAACACAATGGGGGAGATTTATCAAGACTTGTGCAGAGAAAAGTTGACTCGTTGCCCACAGCAACAAATCAGATTGCTTTCATTTTTAATTAAATAAACTAGTAAACAGATCTCCCCAAATATAAAAGCAGAATTATTTATACACACATTTTAGTTTTGCTATTATACTCTAGTCAAAAGTTCTTACCTTGCTAAAGAAAATATTAGGAAAATAACTTCTGCATGAATCCTTAAAAAAAAAAAATAAATAAATAAATAAATAATAAAACAATAAATGAGTGACATAGAGAATAGTTGAGAAGTATCAATTTAAGTAACTTAAACAAAACCACAAATTTGTAAATATGAAAATGACCATGGAAAAAATAAAAATAATTAAATTTTCTTTAACTTGAATTATGAATCTAATAGTGGGTTCACACTGTGTTTTTTGTCTGTGTTTCACTGTTTTAGTCCGTTTAATTTTTCTGTATACAAAAACATAGTCAACTACCCTGTTGTGTCTGGTATACATTACAATACACTTATTTCCTAATGTAAATCAGTGGGAACAACAGAACTAACACATTAACATATACACATATACAAGAACAAAAATGCAGTTTAAACCCACCATTACATAGATAAACTATTAATAAAGATTTTTTCTCACTTACCATCTCCCTACGTGAGTTCTCAATAGTTATTAAAATTTCTCTTAAAAGAAGTTTTTTGTTGATTGCGGCGCTGTTGGCAAGCACTGTTAGTACTAGGACAATAGTGCATTTTAAAATAAACATAATTAACTGTAATTAAATGTATCTTACTATATATGATTTATATTTTAAAGAACTAAAAGCAAGTCTCTGCTATTTCTATCTTTAATGTGAATGGACTTATTGATTTGTGAGACTTTTCTCTCCTTATATAGTAGTGAATTATGGCAAAAAAAGCCCCATGGGGGTGAATAAATAGAAAATGAGTATAAATGGGAATTAATGGGGATTTATTTTTTACACTCAAACTAGTATAACAAAGCCACAATACCAATGTTTAAAACCCTACGTACGTAATAAGAGTCTACAAACCTGTTTGGCATTACCTAGTAAGATAATACCATAAGATACAGTGTCGATTGCAAAACATTGATGGAAAGATTAAAACAAAATGCCCAAACCATGTTTTCAAAAAAAAAATTCAATAAACTTTAACCTTGACATAACATGTATGTGATGCATAACCTGACATTAATTCTAATCTGTTCAATATTTTAAATAGAAATATTAAATACATTTTAGAAAAGCAAATGTCCCCCCAAATAGTTTCTCCAGGATCCATCTTTCCCTGCTGCTTCTAAAAAGTGGACCAGACTGTCATGCAGAAGCAATACAAATAGGGACAGACATGTCAATCAAGCCAAGCCGGATGGGGCATTGCCAAAGGAAAGTTCCCAGAAGACACTTTTCCATGTGCCCAGCTATTCTAAAAACAAATTTTTCTGAAACGCTTCAACACTTCAGGCCAAAGATTAGTTTGTTGTAATGAAGAAGAATGTAAGTAATTCATGATACCTATGATTGGGCAGCAAGAATCTGTCCTTTTAACCCCTATCTGCAAATGGACATACATGTACACCCATTCACAATCCTGGCACCACAACTGTTCTCTGCATGATCAGCTGTGGGAGCTGGCTACCACCTATTGCCAGGCACCAATCAGGGTGATAAAGGGAGGGGGTGCCCTCTGTTCTTTAACGGGACCCTGTGATGTGATTACGGGGTCCAGAGGGTAGCCATGGCAACATGAGACCTCTGAATGGCCTCTTTTTTTCCTGGCTATAGAAGCCAGTCAGGCATAATACATTGCAGTACACTGACAGGCATTATACATTGCAGTATTGTACTGCAATATAAGTACATGGAGAAATGAAGACAATGTCACTCACATGTGTTGTAGGATCTACAGTTTATATACAGTCATGGCCGTAATGTTGGCACCCCTGAAATTTTTCAAGAAAATGTAGTATTTCTCACAGAAAAGGATTGCAGTAACACATGTTTTGCTATACACGTTTATTCCCTTTGTGTATATTGGAACTAAACCAAAAAGGGAGGAAAAAAAGAAAATTGGACATAATGTCACACCAAACTTCAAAAATGGGCTGGACAAAATTATTGGCACCCTTAACTTAATATTTGGTTGCACACCCTTTGGAAAAAATAACTGAAATCGGTCACTTCCTATAACCAGCAATAAGCTTCTTACACCTCTCAGGCGGAATGTTGGACAGCTCTTCCTTTGCAAACTGCTCCAGGTCTCTCTTATTGGAAGGGCGCCTTTTCCCAACAGCAATTTTAAGATCTCTCCACAGGTGTTCAATGGGATTTAGATCTGGACTCATTGCTGGCCACTTCAGCACTCTCCGGCACTTTGTTGCCTTCCATTTCTGGGTGCTTTTTTACGTATGTTTGGGGTCATTGTCCTGCTGGAAGACCCAAGATCTCGGACGAAAGCCCAGCTTTCTGACACTGGGCTGTACAGTGTGACCCAAAATCCGTTGGTAATCCTCAGATTTCATGATGCCTTGCACACATTCAAGGCACCCAGTGACAGAGGCAGCAAAACAACCCCAAAACATCATTGAACCTCCACCATATTTCACTGTAGGTACTGTGTTCTTTTCTTTGTAGGCCTCATTCCATATTTGGTAAACGGTAGATTGATGTGCTTTACCAAAAAGCTCTATCTTGGTCTCATCTGTCCACAAGACGTTTTCCCAGAAGGATTTTGGCACCCTTAACTTAATATTTGGTTGCACACCCTTTGGAAAAAATAACTGAAATCGGTCGCTTCCTATAACCAGCAATAAGCTTCTTACACCTCTCAGGCGGAATGTTGGACAGCTCTTCTTTTGCAAACTGCTCCAGGTCTCTCTTATTGGAAGGGCGCCTTTTCCCAACAGCAATTTTAACATCTCTCCACAGGTGTTTAATGGGATTTAGATCTGGACTCATTATGTGTCTTCAGCACTCTCCGGCACTTTGTTGCCTTCCATTTCTGGGTGCTTTTTGACGTATGTTTGGGGTCATTGTCCTGCTGGAAGACCCAAGATCTCGGACGAAAGCCCAGCTTTCTGACACTGGGCTGTACAGTGTGACCCAAAATCCGTTGGTAATCCTCAGATTTCATGATGCCTTGCACACATTCAAGGCACCCAGTGACCGAGGCAGCAAAACAACCCCAAAACATCATTGAACCTCCACCATATTTCACTGTAGGTACTGTGTTCTTTTCTTTGTAGGCCTCATTCCATATTCGGTAAACGGTAGATTGGTGTGCTTTACCAAAAAGCTCTATCTTGGTCTCATCTGTCCACGTTTTCCCAGAAGGATTTTGGCTTACTCATCCTTTTTTTTCTCTTCCTCTTTCCTCTTCTTGGTGCCAGTAGGTGGGGTGGGGGTGTTAATAATGATTAGGTATACTTCTCAGATGTAAACAAGTATAAGTATGGCTATTTGGCCTTTTGTTTTTTTTTGATTGGCGACGTTGTTATATCTGAATTGTACTTTTGTAAATTTTTTATTATTAAAATAAAAAATTATATAAAAAAAACAATAACATGACCTGACAATCAGCAGTCCCACAAATGTGTGCAGGGGTAAGAAGCTGGAAGGTGAAAGAACCAGAGGCAGTAAGGTTAGTAATAGTGCATCAGGTGTCCTCCTGGGCCCCATGCGTTCTGTCACCTGGGAGTGACTTCCTCAGGGATGTTCACATTACACCCCTGGGGGGGTCGCTCTTGGGTGGCAGGGCGTGTGGGGTTCAGGAGGACACCTGATTCAGGAGGACACTTATGTGTCTTTTAAATGTTTTTAATGGGGATTAATTGTATAATTAGACATGTTGTAAATTTTGCCTTGTGTTAATTTAATAAAGATTGTTATAATTACTTACTTGTTACTCAAGTTCATTTTGGCAAAATGTAGTCTTGCTTTTTTATGTCTCTCTGTCAGCAGTGGGGTCCTCCTTGGTCTCCTACCATAGCATTTAATTTCATGATGAAACACTGAGGATCCCTGAGCCTGCAGGACAGCTTGAATAGGTTTGGAACTTGTTTGGGGCTGCTTATCCACCATCCGGACTATCCTGCATTGACACCTTTCATCAATTTTTCTCTTCCGTCCACACCCAGGGAGATTAGCTACAGTGCCATGGGTTGCAAACTTCTTGATAATGTTGTGCAGTGTGGTCAAAGGCAAATCTAGATCTCTGGAGATGGACTTGTAACCTTGAGATTGTTGATATTTTTCCACAATTTTGGTTTTCAAGTCCTCAGCCAGTTCTCTTCTCCTCTTTATGTTGTCCATGCTTAGTATGGCAAACACAGACACACAATGCAAAGACTAAGTGAACTACTCTCCTTTTATCTGCTTTCAGGTGGGATTTTTATATTGCCCACACCTGTTACTTGCCCCAGGTGAGTTTAAAGGAGCATCACATGCTTGAAACAATCTTATTTTCCACAATTTTGAATGGGTGCCAATAATTTTGTCCAGCCCATTTTTGGATTTTGGTGTGACATTATGTCCACTTTGCTTTTTTCCCCCTCCTTTTTTGGTTTAGTTCCAATACACACAAAGGGAATAAACATGTGTATAGCAAAACATGTGTTACTGCAATCCTTTTCTGTGAGAAATACTACATTTTCTTGAAAAATGTCAGGGGTGCCAACATTTAAGGCCATGACTGTATATTTCAACGTTCTGCAAACATACAAAGCGGGACAGGTCACATCTGAACTGCGGTAGAGATACATTACAGCAACAACTTACATCTAAGCACACTTCCTTAGACCGCCGATACACATCACAGTGTTCAGGTGTGCATTAAACAGGTAATTACAAATTACCATAGTTTACTGCTTTATGTTAATGTTGTCTCTGTAAAATTAAAGTAAGGACTGAAATACGTCAACTCATCCGAGAAATAATTTGCTTCACACAACATTTTTGTTATAAAAATAAGTACAATTATGGCTCTCAGAAAATGGCGATGCACAAATATAATTTTTTCAAATCATAAATAGTTTTCATAGTGTAAGTATAATAAACCATAAAATAAAGTAAATAAATTAAGTATCAGCATAATTGTACCGACCTGCAGAATAAAATTACTATGTCATTTATACTTCACAGTGAATGCCAAAAAAATTGAAGAATAAACTTGCCAACATTTATGCTTTTTGGTAATCCTGCCTCAGTAAAAATGAATAATAAATTAAAATGTCAGACATACCCCAAAATACAACGTATCCCTCAAAAACAAGCCCTTACAGTGCTCCAGTGGTGAAAAAAGGCTACAGCTCTTGAATTTTTTTTTACAAGAAATAATTTTTATGTTAATGTGATAAACCTTACAAAATGTATATAAATTAGGTATTGCAATAATCGCACCAAACCACAAAATAAGGATAACATGTCATTTATACTGCATGGAGTAAGTAAAAAACTAAGGCACAACGATAATTTTTTTTTATTTCACCTCATAAAAAACGGAATAAAAACATCAATTTGTCTCACAAAAATATTTTTAGACACCCTCTGATATGATGCCTACAGGATACCCTAAGTCAAAGGAAGACCCAAAATCTATGAGGTGGTCCATAATGTCTGAAGGCTGTAAGTGAGCCATGTAGCGCTCTAGGGCCACATATGAGATATTTGCATTTCTCTGTATTACAGAAAAAATAGAGCAAAATGGCATGTCTGCAAGAAAAAAAAATTAAAAAAAAAAAATTAAAATTTTTTTTTTTTATGAATTCCACCTCAACTTTGCTTTAATTTCATTGAAACATCTAAAGGGTTAATAATCTTCTTAAAAGTCTATTTGATTACTTTGAGGCATGCAGTTTTTATAATGGGGTGATTTATAGGGGATTCTAACATACACGCCCCCCACAGCTACTTCAGAACTTAACTGGTCCCTAAAAATATCTGATTTCGAAATTATCTCTATAAATTGCTGCCAAACTTGTAAGCTTTGTAACTTCCTAAAAAAGTAACAGGACATTCAACAAGTGAGTTTGGAATTTGATTGAGTGCTTTTGTGGACAGGTGTCTTTTAGAGAGTGCTCCTAATCTCAGCTTGTCACCAGTATAAAAGACACCTGGGAGTCAGAAATCTTGCTGATTGATAGGGGATGGTTTTGTTGTTATTCTGTCTCTCACTGTTAAAATAAACCTGCAATCAAACTGACAGACTAATAATTTCTTTGTCAGTGGACAAATGTACAGAATCAGCAGGGGATCAAATATTTTTTTTCCCTGTAAGAGCTGCAGTTCAGCTGTGTCTATTCATAAGGGCACGCTCCATGCAATATGTAGGGTATTAGTCATCTCAACCTAAGTGGGTTAAAAATTTATGTAGACGTTCCTACCCATTGTATGTCATGCGATTGGCACTAAGTGTTCACGCCAAGTAATATTGGTTGTTAGCAGCACAGCCTTATTTTATTTTTTCCATTACATTCATGATTAAATTTATTGGTACTAGCTGGATTTCATCTTTGGCAATTGGTCATATGACTGTCTATTCATATAGGATGTGTAGCCATATTCGATTTTCTGTTGCATTCATGTATCTTTATCGGTACTAGTTGTCTTTTCCTCAAGTGACTGACTAGTCATGTGACCTTAATTGCCAAGTGAACCAGGGAAGGGAGAAGCCACTGTCAGCCATGTTTTTGCATTTTCCTCCAAGGTAATAGGTATAATATATATCTTGTGTAGAGAGTTTTACATTTGACTGCTTAGGCACACAAACAGGTAAGTGTCATAGGTCTTGTAGACCAGTGCACTTATTGGGCAGAGACTGGGCCATGTAATATGCCCTAAGACCATGTGCCTTTTTGTCCTTTAAGAAGTTTTCCCATGTCAATAACTTATCCTATCAATAGGATCGGGGATAACAAGCAGATCAGAGAGAGTCTGTGACTCCTGGGACTCCACGTATGGGGACATGATTCTCCCCAGAATAAATGGTGCTTTACAGAACCTACATGCCACAGAAAATTTTTCGAGTTCAGTGCTCAGAAATGTTCGGTGGCCCCATAGACAGTGAACGGAGTAGTGGTTGCCCAGGTGTGTTCAGGACTATTCATGTCGGTGACAATTATACCCCATTCTTGGGATTGGAAGTGGTCCTAGCAATCGTACCCCCACCAATCTGTTTGTTGTCTCCTGTGACTACAGGCGCCTTTTGATACATATGTGGCCAGAGATATCATATTACTAACAGAACTGTATTTTTGGGATTAATCCAAAGCCACCTTTTTTCCCAAAAAAATTACACAGGGACAGGGAATGAGCGGACAAAAAATTATCCCAGAATTTCTCTATCATCGTATTCAAGATATTGTTAGTTTGCACAGAGATAAATACATTCTTTAATGTCTAGAATATCTTTATCCACTTGCTAAACGCCTGTCTACCTCCTACGGTTTGCAATTAACTCTGAATGGCCGTTTTAAAATGTGACACGAAAATCTCCTTGTTGCTAGAGCAGAGAGCTGGTTGTCACTGACAGACAAGAGAAGGTAGGAAAGGCATATAACCGATCCCTGCCTTTCACCCAATGAGCTGGATACAGTTCAGCAGGAAGCGATATTGCTTCCTGCTCGCCAGCCAGGGCTGGTTCTGCCTATAGGCAAAATAGGCAGCTGCCTAGAGCACCCTCTTGATGGGGGCACTGCTCTGCTTGCTGCAAGAGAGTTAGTAGCCAGCCAGAATCTGAAGCACCCGCCCACCCCCAAAATGATCTGCATTCTTCAGCTTACTGGAGGAGCACAGTGCCACCTCCGAGGCAGGCAGACAGGCAGGCAGGCAGGTCACGCGCGCCTCCATACATCCGTCCAACCCCCTTCTGCTACTGAGCGATCACGTCTGTCTGACTTGGAGGAGTAGTGCTTTCTTTGGCAACGTGCTCCTCAGAGGCAGACGGGCATGATCGCTGATGTCCTCTGCCTCAGGATATCACAACTCAGTCACCGTCCCTCTGCCACCGATCGGGCTATAGAAGACAATGATGGCACTACTGACTGCTGATGGGGGCTTGTGTGCGAATTCTTACAGCATGTGTAAGTGCACAGTTATGTATGTTTGTTACAGCGTGTTACTCCAGTAGTATGGTAATTACATGAGAAAAGAGTTTGTTACAGTGTGTCACCCCATAAGTGGGGGCAGAGCCAATTGGCGGGGTCAAGGGGCGACAACATTAGCTTTCACCTTGGGGGGGGGGGGGGGGGCATTGGGGGCAAAAATCCTAACTAGCCCTGTCGCCAGCCAGGGGATCATGTAATTACTAGCGTGTTATATATGCTGAAATCTTTTTTTGCAAACCTACAATTCCGGCCATACACCGACTAAAGTCCATAAATGCTAGAATGAACTAACTATAAACCTACAACTGGCACCCAATAAGAGTCCAGAAATATAAAGTCAAAAAATGAAAATACTTTATTTAGAACAATTCAATATACACAATATGGGGCCCACCCAATTAAAACAACCCACCCTTAAAAATGAACCCCACAAAAATAGACAGGGGATAGCTCATCTCTAGACCCTAGCATACATGAAAGAATCACAAAAATATCAAAGTCAAAGAAGGAAATAATGTGGTCATGTGTCATTATCTAAGGTAGTCATACTGGGTCCTGCAAGATGATCACTGGGACCTGAGGGGGGGGGGGGGGGGGTCCCAGTGATCAGACTCCCTGCAATCAAATATTTATGCTCTATGCTACGGATAGGGGAAAAATTCCCTACCGCTGGACATCTTCTTTAAAGAGTACCTGTCACCAAACTAAACTTGTAATATATTGTATATTTCCTTATGTAATTATAAGATACTTTGCTATTGCTTTTATTTTTTTAATGTGATTGAAAAAACAGCCACTTGGTGGCTCTGTTCCATGCACAAGTCAAACAGTTAGTTTGGTCTTCGTTCCGGCCTGCCAGAAGACCAAACTCAGGAAGTGCGTGTGCGGCATGGCGAGGCATAGCTCTCGCAGGCTTTAGTGATGTTGCGCCTGCTGAGGAATGCCCACTTTCTCCTGCCAGGAGCTCACACAATGTGAGCAAGGGGAAAGGTATGATATAGAGCTTTTTAAAGCTCGGAAATTTTTCTTTAGGGCAGGAGGGGTGTTAGGAGTAGCTAGGGAATATAATCCGAGTTAGTTTAGGAAATATGGTTTGATGACAGGTACTCTTTAATGGATCAGTGCGCGCTTCTCTAAAATTTCCCTCACCAATTCCAGTAAGGCACCACATACAGGTACAACTCGAAAAATTTTAATATTGTGTAAGAGTTCACTGTATTTCATTAATGCAACTTAAAAGGAAAGGAAGCATGAAGTGCTCCAAAATCTCCTGGTAGACAGATGCATGGACCCTGAACTTAATGAAGCATAGTGGACCAACAACAGCAGATGACATGGCTCCCCAAATGATAGTAATTGGGGGGGGGGGGGGGGGGGGGGTGCTTTAGGGTTTTCATGAGCTGTAAGCCATAATCATCACAATTATGACAAATCACAGCTTGAACTATCTTGCTTTGCATGTAATTACATGAGTCTCTCTCACATATTAGTTTCACCTTTTAAGTTGCATTACTGAAATAAATGAACTTTGCACAATAGTGCTATTTTTCGAGTTTCACCTGTATATAAGATTGCTCAATCCATTTTCATTTCCCTGAGCAATTGTGTAGTTTACTTCTAGCAAAGGTGTCTAAATTTTGCCCTGCTGATCTGTGTTCCTGACCTGTGCCTGTTTCCTGACGCTGCCTGTCTTATCCCTCGGTACCTTGCTGATACTCCTATACATGATCCAGACTGTCAACCATGCCTTTGCCTTCATCAAGCTTGAATCATCTGGCTGCATCTCAGATCTGCTGTGCTACAGACTCAGTGCTGCTGTAACACCATTTCAGCTATGATACTTTGCTACTACCAACTACATCAGCTTGCCCCTCCTATTGTATTTCTCGTGCTTGGCACTGTGGCATTATGGCCTGCCTAGCCAGCTGCCATCTAATCAGGACCACTCTTGCGGTAGTAATATGGAGTTTATCAGTGACCTAGTAAATATCTGACCCCCCGTCCTAATTAGTTATAATATTGTTTACACCAAAGTAAATCAAACGGAGTCATGTCAGTTTCAAATACTTCATACTTCTAGCTTTATTTGGCAGTCATCAAAGTTATATAGACATTGCAATTAGCATAAGTTCCCACCCTCACTAGGGAGGTGTTTTTAGCCCTGGCATACCATATGCATACCATATAAGGTATGCCCTCTGTCTCAGATATTTAAGAAGGTTTTAGGTGTTGGCTGGAACAGGACATTCCTCTACTCGACGGGAGGAGGAAAACAAGGAGCAGAGTAGCGGGGAGATGGGCTTTGTCAAATAGTCTTTTTATGCTGCATATATATATATATGTGTGTGTGTGCATATATATTGTGATGCCTTGTTCTTGCAGATAGGTGCGGTTTGCAGTATAGAGAAAAGGAGACAGAATTTTAAATCAAAGTCCAGTGTTTTATTCACACTCGGGCATACAGCAAAATAGTCTTTAAACTCAGAACAAAGGAAAATATAACAAAGTCCACCTGTATTTCCTTAGGTGTTTGTTCACACCTGCGTACAAGCCACGCAGCATCAGCAAGTCTTTTCCAGGCCTTAGCTAGGCTGTCCAGCAGCTTCCACTCTTGGAGGTATCTCGGGGAAGACTCTACACACAGCCCTCCCTGGCACTGTGTGCTACAACTAGAAAATCCCCCTCAGCTGTTGAGACAGCCTAGCTTTAAGACCAACAAAAGCCGGCCTGGATGGTGGGGAATGACCCTCACCCTTCACTTGGTCATTCCCGGTAAGAGCCCTCCTGATTGGCCTTCCAACCATACTACGGGCACAGTATCAGGCTGTACATACCGTCCATCAAGGACCACACCTTTCACCTTCTCACTATATATATATATATATATATATATATATATATACATACATCCATTACAATCCCCCCTTGAAATGACTATTTTACCTTTCCCTAATTTCCATCATCCTAACTCATCTAACCCAATGTGTTTTCTCAAACGCTTCACTGTACTTTAGATGACCCATGGCTTGTCCATGGACCCCCTTAACCTCAGACTTTACACATATGGAGTCAGATGCTGTCCCTATGATTCACTGTTGTTATAGATAGCATTGAAGCTCTGGGGTATAGGCTTCATCAGTAGTCTCAAAGTCCACATTCGTCATCATTGGCGTGACATTCTCAACGGCCTTCTCACACATCTTCTTCAGGCAAGACAAAACACAACAAAGGCAAAATTATCAGGATTATAAGTATGGTTATTCCTATTTGGGCCAAAGTCTTTTTCTACCCTCCCATCAAATCAAAGTATTGATCTCAAGGGTCTGAGATTCCAGAATTATTTTTAAGTTTTTCTAGTTTCTTTATGGCTATGGTTATTTTACCATTGGGTCCTGTGTTGGCTGTGATATATGGGCAACAGGTCTCCCCAAACATTTTAAATACCCCCCCCCTTTTCTGCTAACACCATATCTAATGCCTTACGATTTTGGAACGTCATAGTGGATGTGGCACTTAGTTGTTCAGCCTGACTTTTCAGAGCATCCACTGAGAAATTTATGAATCTCTGCTGGTTATAATAAAAATAATTAATCCAGTCTACATTCTTGTTTATGGAAATATGGGGTATTACAGACTCAACTCCGGCTTTTACTTGATCTTTAGCTTTAAGTTCATCTGGGACTTCTACAGCATCAATATACACATGGGGGTCAAGTCTCCCAGCAGGGGCTGCATGTTTACTTCTGGAGTGTGATTTGGGTTCCTTTGTAGGTTTGATAGTGAAAATGTGTATGGGCAGAAGAGTCCTGGTTAATGTGCATTCTCCAGTCCAATTCCCTTCAAATCGGGTTCTGAGCTTCATATCACCGAGTATACCATACCTTACGGTAGTTAACATTTACTCAACCCAATAGCTAGGCCCAACCTTTCTATATTTTTACACCAAGTATTGCTTTGCTTTATAATATTATCACCCACTAAGATGCTTATTTCACCCCGCTATTTGTACATGTTCACCCACTGATTCTCCTCATACAATGTCACATCCTAACAATCCGTTGTGATTATCTTTTCCTATGGAACAACCATGGTTATGTAAGGACATAGATTTAACAGTTATCAGAGAATATATCTTAGATACATCTATACGGGATCATCATATGTAAGCGTCTCTTTCCTCACTTATTTCCTGACACACACTCATAGGTTTAAGGAACTGGGTAACAATTACAGAATCTGAACTAGGCACAACTTTAGGTTTTTAATTGTATTCTTTACTGTATCTATGGTTAGGGAATCAGTACAGTCAGACAAGGAAATACTTACGTTGGTCCACCTTAGGCAGTTAGATGAAGTCTGCTGATTGTCTCTGAAACAGGTAAGATAGTTATGGAGTGTGCTGGTCAGGTACCTTTATAATTTTAACTAGGTCATAACAGATGTAAATAATGAAGTCTGTACAAACCTTTCTGCTTTGTTGAATCCTGAGGCTACCCAATGTACGGACATTACTACACACATAGCTCCCTTCTGCTTAGTGTATGGGGCTATATATATATATATATATATATATATATATATATATTACCATGGGGTACAAGGCTGTTGGCACACACAATTTCTTACCAACTCTCCAGATGCCATCTTTGCCCTGTACCACCTCTTTCTACTTACAATGGTCTCTCTCAGCATGCATTGCTGGTTCCTGCAAGACCTAACCAGACAGATCCACACTCCCCATCCACCTGCACCATAACTGTGGGAGGACAGGAGCACTGCAGCCTTGACAGCTTTCTCCACCATCCAGTCCCCTTGGCTTCTGGGGTTGTTTCCTTCATATTGGTCTGATCTTTATGATGGCTACCTTCTCTGGCAGCTCTAGGACTTTGAACACTTGAATTACAAACTACAGATTTGATTAATTTGCCCAAGTACATTTGATGATTTGCACTAGTACATTTGATTGATTTGCCCAAGGATTCAAGAAAAAGTAATGACATGTACCCATACTCATTATGTCTTACCTTCAGATATCTTACACATCTCAGTGAATATCTTCAAATCTTCTTTCTGAACCAACAGCTCAGATCGAGTGGTTTATTGAAGTAGAACTTCATTCTGCGTGTGGTCACCATATATCCTGTCTTATGTATTACATCTTTGTATCACTTGGAGTAAGCTTACATTTACAACTCCGCATTAACCATGGATTCTCTGATATTCTATAATGGCTCTTGAATTTTTAACTTCATTAGTTCAAGGCAATCATAATCTGAGAGTAGCAAAGCTACCAAAGAATGGTCTTATTCGGCATCTTCATATTACACTGAATTATCATTATAAAGTTATCCACTCACAATTGATGTTATTCAAATAAATACAATGTAGAATGTACTATGAACATACTCAAGTTCAAACAGTAGGTATATATTTTCTTCAAGTCTAATAGGACTTTGTGTTTCAGTAGACCAAGGCTGTCATTCTCCCCATAAGCCCCACCTTTCTCCTCCACTCTTCTACGTCACTGGTCACCACCCCTTTGAGTCTGGCTTTTTGTTTTCCCTCAGCTTGGTCAGTCTTCAATAATGCATGAATGTCTAGTAACGGACTGGATTCCTGTATTACTTTACAAGAAGACATACACATGTAATAATACCGACATGTACAAATACTCAACATACAACACACAGGGCCCAACACACAATCTCACCAAAAATGTAAAAGAATAAAAAATATACAGAGCTCTTTCAAAAATTGTGAAAAATCACCTACAATGAGCATTGTTAATAATGCAATAAACCATTAGCTGATTTTAAATGCTTAGGTAATACAAACTTATTGTTACTTTATGACAGGTTTAATTATCAGACTCTGGGCAAGAATTACCTGTCTTTGTTGGCCACAAGACAGTTGACAGGCACGAAGATGAACCAAAAGGGGAGAAATTGGTTCTTGGCAAGGGAACAAAACATATGTCCTACCGTACTCTAGGAGATGATCCACTTCCCGTCTCTGTGTCCAATCTCTTTTGGTCCAAAATGATGCCTTGTGTCACGACTACCTCACGGTTCGATAACCCAGAGTCCCTGTTTGGGCGCCAAAACTGGTATGGATTTTATCAGTGACCTTGTAAATATCTGACCCCCATCCTAATTCATTATCAGAATGTATACACCAAAGTAACTCAAACTGAGTCATGTCAGTTTAAAATACTTCATACTTCTAGCTTTATTTGGCAGTCTTCCAAGTTATATCGACATTGCAATTAGCATAAGTTCCCGCCCTCACTAGGGAGGTATTTTTAGCCCTGGCATACCATATGCATACCATATAAGGTATGCCCTCTGTCTCAGAAAACAAGGAGCAGAGTAGCGTGGGGGATGGGCTTTGTCAAATAGTCTTTTTATGCTGCATATACATCCATTACAGTAGCAACCTGCTATCTTCCTGCAGCAGAAGACCAGCTTCCGCAAATTCCAGTAGGATAAAAAGTAAGAACTAGGGGAACGCTTAAATTCTGCTCCCAAGTTTGACCCGAAGTCAAACCGGCAGATGGCATAACAGGTCCACACCTTTTGGGGCATTAAAATCATGGTACACTAAGGTTAATAGGATCTACTAACCCCTGTATCTACCCTAGATCATCAAAGTTAGTGGAACTGACCCTTCCATTTCCTATGTCTAAACAAGGGGAACATCCTATTAGTCAGGTGTGTCTTATAGTCCGAAAATGTATAAAATACATTCTATGTACCCCAAAATGGCGCCATTAACCCTTAAGGACCAATCCCATTTTGGGCTTAAAGAGTAGCTCCCACCATCCTTTTTTTCTGTCCCTGCCTATTGCCCATCTATCCCTACCCCCTCCCTGCCTTTAAATGTTTTTTTACTATGTGAGAAATGACTTTTTGTCTGCCTGGTGGTGTGCTCACATACCAGGCAGACTTCCCCTAGCAGGCGCGACGTCATTGATGCCTGCTGGGGGGGGGCCGACTTCCGCCATTAGTTCACCTATACAGGGTGCCTCCAGCTGTTTCACCACTACAACTCACAGCCAATAGATGTCAGGGCATGCTGGGAGTTGTAGTGGTGAAACAACTGGAGGCACCCTGTGTTTTTTTTTGTAATCAGTTTCAATTTTCTGATTGTCATTTTTTTATTTCATTTTTTTTTGTACATTATTATGGGAGCTGCCATCTTGCATGAACTGCCAACAGGTTCTTAGGGTACCCTAATCTGATAACACACCTTTTCTTGATGCATCCTCTCCTTAATTTTAATAATGGGAATGAATATCAAATGATGCACAGGATCATACAGCCAGGGAGTGTGTATTATACATACATGCCAATCAATGTCCAACATTCATATCCCCTGACTGTATAATCCCGCCCATCACCGGATACCGACTACCATTTTTTTTTTTTTTATGTATAAAATTTTATTAAGTATTTCCAAAAAATACAAACATCCATCACATCGTTCTGTATTACCGTATATACTCGAGTATAAGCCGAGTTTTTCAGCACGATTTTTTGTGCTGAAAACACCCCCCTCGGCTTATACTCGAGTGAACTCTCCACCCGCAGTGGTCTTCAACCTGCGGACCTCCAGAGGTTTCAAAACTACAACTCCCAGCAAGCCCGGGCAGCCATCGGCTGTTCGGGCTTGCTGGGAGTTGTAGTTTTGAAACCTCCGGAGGTCCGCAGGTTGAAGACCACTGCGGCCTTCGACATCATCCACCCTCCTCTCACCCCCTTTAGTTCTGTACAGTACTCGCCTCCGCTCGGCGCTGGTCCGGTGCTGCAGGACTGTCCGGTGAGGAGGTCGTCCAGTGGGATAGTGGTTCCGGGCTGCTATCTTCACCGGGGAGGCCTCTTCTAAGCGCTTCGGGCCCGGCCCCAAAATAGTCACGTTGCCTTGACAACGACGCAGAGGTACGTTCATTGCCAACGTACTTCTGCGTCATCGTCCAGGCAACGCCTCTATTCCGGGCCCGCAGCGCGAAGAAGAGGCGCCCCCAGTGAAGCTAGCAGCCCGGAACCACTATCCCACCGGACGACCTCCTCACCGGACAGCCCTGCAGCACCGGACCAGTGCCGAGCGGAGGTGAGTACTGTACAGAACTAAAGGGGGTGAGAGGGGGCTGGATGATGTCGAAGGCCGCAGTGGTCTTCAACCTGCGGACCTCCGGAGGTTTCAAAACTACAACTCCCAGCAAGCCCGAACAGCCAATGGCTGCCCGGGCTTGCTGGGAGTTGTAGTTTTGAAACCTCCGGAGGTCCGCAGGTTGAAGACCACTGAGGGCGGATGATAAGAGGATGATGAAGGGGGGGTGTGGGATGATGACAAGGGGATGATGAAGGGGGGGGGGGTGTGGGATGATGACAAGGGGATGATGAAGGGGGGGTGTGGGATGATGACAAGGGGATGATGAAGGGGGGGTGTGGGATGATGGCAAGGGGATGATGAAGGGGGGGGTGTGGGATGATGGCAAGGGGATGATGACAGGTGATGATGATGAGGCTCTGGATGATGACAGGCGGTGATGATGATGAGGATGTTAATGACGGGTCTGGATGATGACAGGGGGGATGATGTATTTCCCACCCTAGGCTTATACTCGAGACAATAACTTTTCCTGGGATTTTGGGTTGAAATTAGGGGGGTCGGCTTATACTCGAGTATATACGGTATATTATATCACCATTACTACTTTCCCTACTACCTTCCCCTACCCCCTCCCTTCTCACCCCTTCAGCCTACAGCCTGGCATTGTTTGCTCACCCTCTCCTTACTACGACTATTAGTGTAACTAATATCCAAACACCTACAACCTTCAACACTATTACCCAGTTTTAAAGTTAAGGCTTCCAATTTACCCATATTCTCCTCTCCTTCTCCCCTTTCTTTCTTTCTGTTTCTCCAAAAAATGTCTTCATATTTTTTTTACCTTATTAACCAAATTGATCCATTCACTTTCTAAGGGGGATAAAGGGGACATCCACTTCCTTAAAATAGTTATTTTTGCAAGACCCAGAATTTTCTTTACCACTGTACATTTTAATCCTATCCCCAGTATAACATTTTTAAACTCAAAAGGGATTTTGCTGCTAAAGTTTTCTTCTATCAGTTTAAATACATACTTCCAAAATCCAACAATTTTTTTTACAATTCCAGACCATATGAGCTAAGTCCGCATCCTCTTCCTGACACTTAGGACATCTAGAGTTATGCTTTACCCCGATTCTCCTCAAGAAAATCGGTGTATAATGCACTCTATGAAGAAATTTCCAAAATGATACACCATGATTCCTATTAATTGATGATCGCTTAACATTTTTAAGTGCTTCCTCCCATTCTTCCTCCTTTATAACCCCTATCTCTTCTTCCCATTTCTTTTTTACTCTGATCAAATGGGCATTCTCAGTGGTTTCCACCACTTTCCTGTATAGCAACCCCAACAAATTTTTTACTTTAAGACCCTTCAACCCCTTCACAACTTCAATAATTTCGTTTTTTTCAATTCTAAACCTATCATTCTCCTTATCTCGTCTCCATGCTTCCATTACCTGGAGATACCCAAACTTATTCTCTATATTCAACCCAAATTCCGTGCTTAGTTGTGCCCATTCTTTAACTTTCCCTGCCTCCATTACATGTGAAACTTTATTAATCCCTTTTTCACTCCAATTTATAAAATTAGTTATTTTCAAAAATTCTTTCAAATATAAGTTTCCCCAAATTGGGGTAAATTCAAAACTACCCCTTACCCTCAACAATCTTCTAAATTTTTGCCACCACAGATTCAGTGCCACCAAACCTTCTTCTGTTTTAAATTTCTTATCGCCTATAATCCCACTTTCCAATACCTCCCACAAGTGTTCCCCTTTTATTCCTCTATCCTTTATGATTTCCATCAACCCTTCCTCTTCTTGTGCCATGTATATTATTTGTTATAATATAATAAATGTAAAAATTTGGAACCCCAAGTCCCCCCTTGTCCCAATTCAAATTTAAGTGAGAAATTTTAACACGAGTTCTTCCTGTTCCCCAAATGAATGCCCCAAGTTGCTTATCTATGTCCTCAAAAAAAAATTTTCTGATCCCTATTGGGGTTACCCTAAAGTAATGTAAAACCAATGGCAATAACACCATTTTGACCAAAGCAGTTTTATCCGCCATCTGTAGTCCCAACTTCCTCCATATTAGACATTTATTGGAAATTTTTTCTTTTAAAGGTTTGATATTTAATTCTCTAAATTCTTTGATATTTTTTGATACTACTATCCCCAGATATTCTATTGACTCACTAGATTTTAATATCTTAATATTACCAATTGGATCAGGAATTTCTTCATCTAATGGGAGGAGGGCCGATATTTTTTCCAGTTTATTCTGAATCCTGCCTTCCCTCGAAATTCTTCAATTTCCTCAATAACTCCTGGAATATTATTTACTGGATTACGCATGAACAGTATCACATCGTCTGCGTACAAAAGAATCTTCTTTTTCCCTGTAATCCCGAACCCCTCAAAATGTACCGAGTTCCGCATTTTAATGGTCAACGGTTCTAAGAATAGGGCAAAAAGCAGGGGTGACAAAGGGCACCCCTGCCTTGTGCCCCTACTCAGACTAAAACTCTTGGTCATTTTACCATTAATCTGGATCCGGTGGTAGGTTCACTATAAATCGTACGAATTCCCTTCAGAAATTCCGCACCCAGGCCAAACATCTCCAGAACCTTGAACAGAAAGCCCCATTCCACCCTATCAAAAGCTTTGTTCGCATCCAAAGACAGGATGGAACAGGGCTCTCCGCCTCCCCTCTGGATATTCCAGTACAGTCTCTTCACATTTGAATACATAGATCCCCTCTGCTCCTCCCCTATTATATTCCCTATCACCCCAGCCAACCTCGCTGCCCAGATCTTTGAAAAATTTTTGCTGTCAGTGTTAAGCAACGAGATTGGCCTAAAGGCATCCATTTCGTTGCTGAGTTTTCCTCTTTTTGGTATTAAAATAATAACTGCATCTAACATCGAGGGGGGAAGCCTCCCCTCTTTCAAGGATTCATGCAAAATCTCCAAGAGGAAACTGAGCAATGGGTCTCCAAATTTCCAATAGATTTCAAAACAGAAACCATCCGATCCAGGTGCGTAATTTCCAGACATACTTCTAAGGGCCCTTTGAATTTCTTCTATTTTGATTACCTGATTCAAACCCTCCAACAACTCCTTCCCCACTGTTGGGATCCCCACCGTCTGCAAATAATCTTCCAACTCTATCGGTGACATGCTGCATTCACTACAATATAATTTTTTATAATATTCCACCGCAATTTTTTCAATCTGATTCTTATCATAAATCATCTTCCCTTGTTCATTTTTAATTCCTTTAATACTTCTACTCTCTCTTTGATTTTTAATTATCCCTGCCAACCACTTGCTAGATTTTCCCCTTTCAGTAAACTCCCTCTGTCCCCAGAAGAGAAGTCTATGTTGGGCTTTTTCTCTCAAAAATTCTTCATATTCTTTCCTCAGTACTTCCCATCTCTCTCTGGTTATGTTATCTCTTTTATCAAAAAATAATTTTTCTGTGTCTGCCACCTGCTTTGCTAACACTGTTTCCTTTTCTTTCACCTTTCTTCTGAATCTGCAAATATTTCTGTGTAAACAATCTATCAGAAAGGCTTTCAAGGTATCCCAGAAGGTGAATAAACTTGCTGTACCCTTATTTCTCTACCAGAATTCTATCAATTCTTCTTTGATACCCGCCGTTACCTCTTCAATTTCCAGCCAATGAGGGTGGATATTAATCTTCCTAGTTTGAGTCTCCCCTTCTTCTTCATGCTTCACCCCGAACCATAAAATTGAATGGTCTGATACTACCCCAGGGACATATTTAATTTTACTGACCCTCATTACTGCACTGTCATTTGCTAATACCATGTCTATTCTAGATAATGAGTTGTGAGTTTTACTGTAACATGAAAAAGTATCAATGTTCGGGTATATACTTCTCCATACATCTCTTAGACCCACTTCCTCACAGAATTTATGTGGTATGGTAAATTTGTTGTTTTTTTGTGTGCCCCCCTTCTATCCCTCTCATTGTTCATAACACAATTGAAGTCTCCAATTACATATATATCCTGGACATGCTTATCTTTCATAAATTCCATTAAATTATGTAAGGCATCTAATCTAAATGGAGGTGGGATGTAAATGAAGGACAATATAACATCTCTTTCCTCCCATCTTGCAAATAAGAAGACATATCTACCCCTGATATCACATTCTGATCGATATACCTCTATATTAATACTACCGTGTATCAAGACAGACACTCCAGAGGAGTAGGTTGAGAAGGTTGAATGAAATTCCCATTTTGCCCATTTCTTCTTAATGAGGGTCAAATCCTCTCTAGTCAGGTGCGTTTCTGCTAAACAAATAATAGCGAGGTAAATAATTATTAATTCTTTCAAAAATTGCTACTCTTAAGCCTCTCCTTCAAACCTCGAATATTCCAGAATAGTATTTTATCTTCACTGTTCATATAGTACTAAAGATCTTCTACCTTTAAATTTCCTAACTCTAGCTTTCTTTCCCTTCCTTCCATTTAATGCCAGGCTGACACCCACCCGCCTCCCCCCATCCCCACCCCTTATTGAGTTAAGAATCCCAACTCTCTAACCTTTTCACTTCTCTCCCTCCAGCGAACCCTCCTCCCCCTCCCCTTTTACACAATACACTTTAATACATTACTTTAACCCCAATGAGTCTAACCAATTAACAATCTCTAACTGAGTTAAAAAGATATGTTTTGCCCTGATATACAATTCGCATACATGCTGAGAAGAAGAGAGAAAAGGGAATTTGCAAGTTATGTAAACGTTTTTTCACTTCTCTAAAGGCAAATCTTTTCTTCTGTGTGCCATAGGAAAAGTCGGGATACAAGGATAAATTTGCTGAGCCATATGCAATTCTTCCTTTTTCCCTAGAAAATTTTAGCACAATAAGTCTGTCCATAGCTGACAAAAATTTAATCAACATAGTCCTGGGTGGTGCTCCTGGGGGGGCTCTCCCCATAGGCACCCTGTGTGCCCTTTCCACCATAAACCATTCGGTAAGGCTTTCAACCTGCAAACCTGTTTAGTACAAAAAACTATTGGGTTAGTGCCCTCTTCTCCTTCTGGGAGCCCGATTAACCTGACGTTTGATCTTCTTGACCTATCTTCCAGGTTATTTAGTTTCATTTTAAGTTCTTTAATTTCTGCGCTGCTTTCCTCCTGTGTTTGCTTGACAGAAATAATTCTATTGTCCAGCTGAGGTAGTATAGTTTCAACCTCCGCCTGCCTTTCCTTCATTTTCTTGAAATCCTCTCTAATCAGCGTTCTGTCTGTACACACAGTCCCCATTTGCACTGTCAACTCCTCTGCTTTATTACTCCTTTGAACCGCTGAAAAAATAGAGTCCAGTTTATTTACAGTCTCCTCTTCTCTCTCTCCCTCCTCCATGACCCCTTCTATAGGCAATCTGGAGCCGCCACTAAATTCTTGACGATCAACAGTCTGTTTTCCAGTTCTGGTTTTAATAGTATCTCTTGGGGATTTCAAGTATTTATCCATTTTGGTATGGTTGGTCAAGTCAGACAGAGCTCCCTCCACCCGAGCATCTAATTTGCTGTTTAAGCATGTTGCTGTTGCATTAATAATGCTTTTTGGATCACAGTTCAGTCCTGTAAATAACATGTATAGTTCTGTTACCGTCTATTTCAGTCTGTATTAATCTGCATTTTTTACAGTAGGTAGGGGATTAAACACTTACAGATAGTGTCAGTTCTCTGATTTCCCTCTCACAATGCTTAAGCGGAGGCCAGTGCCAGTGTCCTGATACTGCAAAATACATAGAGTGTCTGTGTGTTTACTTATTCCTTCATGTTATTAGACAGTTAGTCAGGTTGCAATATAGCCAAAGCATTTACTTACTATACAGTTCAGCCCGATCAGGATGGACCTTTTGTCAGATAAGCGGCGAACAACACCTGGAAACATAAGAGCCATTGTCAATTTCTCAGGCTCCCTTTAGGATCCTTTTAGCCTCCCAACCCAACAGTGAGGGGGGGCCCCACCCACTGGGAATAACCCCCCCCACCCACTGGGAATAACCCACGCATGGCAGCCTCCCAGGTAAAGCACAGGTACAGCAGAGATCCCTTTTGCTCCCCTCACATCCATCGGGCTATGTCACATTAACCCAGAGAAGTCCTTATTCAGTTGTGTACTGGGGGCTTACCGCAAGTTCACGGAGGACTGGCGCCTTTGATATCTCTGGCGGAGGTCTCTCCTGCAGCAGAACCGCGGCACCCTCTCACTGCGTCCCGGTCTGCTTGTCCACGCTGTTGCTATGGACGGCGCCTCCCTCCTTGTGTGTGTTGGGGGCAGCATTTCCACGCGCGCTTCATCACTGTTTTACTCCTCCGGTCCCCGGCTGGCTCTGCCTCCCCACCGCCGCACCGGGGATCCGAACCGGGCCGGGGACTCGGGCCAGAACGCCAGGCCCATCCACCACAACAACCAGCCCCCATACCTGCTCCAAGCACGGAGCACCGCCATCTCCAGCGGGGGCGCCGTCCCTCCTCATAGCACAGCTCCGCCGGCAATCGACAGGTTAGACAGGGGGGAGAGGGAGAGAGGAACGCCGCTGGGCTGGAGCCGACAGGCTTACGTCATCCTGTCACGTGACCTCCACTCCCCGGAGGCACCCTGTGTTGAAAACAATAACTTTGTTAGGACCATGGCCGCGGCGCTACCACGAACCCCACTCTCCCACCACCCCGTTGAAAACAATAGTTATGGTAGGGCCGTGGCGCTACCCCGAACCCCGCTCTCCCCCTCCTGTTGAAAACAATAGCTTTGTTATAGCTGCAGCGCCACCCCGCTCCCCCACCCCTCCGCAAAAACCATACCCGAGTGCAGAGCAGCAGCAGCGGTGTGTATATGCTGGGAGGCGGGGCCGGCATATGAGGCCAGGGAGCCAATGCTCGCTCCCGCCTGTTTGATTGACAGGCAGGGAGCGAGCGCAGGCTGAATGAATTGGGACCGATTGCTCGGCCGGCATCGGTCCGGATTCAAGCGTGACGTCACGCCAGCCTGCAGACGGCCACTAGGAGGGAGACCCCCTAGTGGCTGGTTTTCAAAATTAAAATAAACTATTTTAATGAAAAAAAATTAATGGATTTATATTAGAGATATGTTGTAATACATAAGTACTACAACATATCAAAAAAAAAAGTTTGGTGACAGTGCCCATTTAAGGACTGGGCCAAATTCATTTATTTTTTTCTCCTCTCCTTTTAAAATCCATAACTCTTTATTTTTTCACCTACAGACCCATATGAAGGCTTGTTTTTTGCACGAAAAATTGTGCTTTCTAATGACATCTTTCATTTTACCATAAAATGCACGGCGCAACTGAAAAAATATTAATTTGTGGGCGGAAATTTATAAGAAAACTTAAATTATAAGTAAAAATTATTCATTATCTTTATTCTGTGGGTTAATACAATTTAACCCCTTAAGGACGCAGGGTTTTAGCATTTTTGCATTTTCATTTTTTCCTCATCACTTCTAAAAATCATAACTCTTTCAATTTTGCACCTAAAATTCCATACTATGGCTTATTTTTTTGCGCCACCAATTCTACTTTGCAGTGACATTAGTCCTTTTACCAAAATATCCACGACGAAGCAGGAATTCATTGTGTGACAGAATTCAGTTTCTACGCAGTGCATTTTTTTGTAAAAATGACATCTTATCTTTATTCTGTAGGTCCATATGGTTAAAATGATACCCTACTTATATAGGTTTTATTTTGTATTACTAAAATTTATACGTTTAAAATGTCATCTTCTGACCCCTATAACTTTTTTTATTTTTCCATGTATGAGGGCTCATTTTTTGTGCCGTGATCTGAAATTATTATTGGTACAATTTTTATATTGATCGGACTTTTGATTGCCTTTTTTTCATTATATAAAAAGTGACCAAAAATATGCTATTTTGGACTTTGAAATTTTTTTGCGCGTACACCATTGACCGTGTGGTTTAATTAATGATATATTTTTATAGTTCGGACATTTCCGCACACGGCGAATACATGTGTTTATTTATTTTTTTATTGGAAAAGGGGGGTGATTCTTACTTTTATTATGGAAGGGGTTAAAGGGGTATTCCAGGCAAAAACTTTTTTTTATATATCAACTGGTTGAACTTGATGGACGTATGTCTTTTTTCTACCGTACTAACTATGTAACTGGCTCCAGAAAGTTAAACAGATTTGTAAATTACTTCTATTAATAAATCTTAATCCTTCCAATAGTTATTAGCTTCTGAAGTTTTCTGTCTAACTGCTCAATGATGATGTCACGTCACGGGAGCTGTGCATGATGGGAGAATATCCCTTGCATGATGGGAGAATATCCCCATAGGAGCTGGACAGCTCCCGGGACGTGAGTCATCAGAAAGCAGTTAGACAGAAAACAGAAACTCAACTTCACAAGCTAATAACTATTGGAAGGATTAAGACTTTTTAATAGAAGTAATTTAAAATCTGTTTAACTTACCGGAGCCAGTTGATATATAAAAAAAAGTTTTTGCCTGGAATACCCCTTTAAATGATCTTTATTAACTTTTTTTTACACTTTATTTTGCAGTGTTATAGCCCCCCCAGTGGCTATTACACTACACATACCGATCTCATACACAGATCATTACCGTGGAATGACACGGCAAAGATCAGTGTTATTGACGGTCGATTGCTCAAGCCTGGATTTCAGGCTTGGAGCAATCAATCGCCGATCAGACGTGACGGAGGCAGGTAAGGGGACCTCCGCTCGTTTTCTAGCTGATCGGGACATCGCGATTTCACAATGGTCCCGATCAGCCCAACTGAGCTGCTGGGAATGACACGGCAAAGATCAGTGTTATTGACGGTCGATTGCTCAAACCTGGATTTCAGTCTTGGAGCAATCAATCGCCGATCAGACGTGACGGAGGCAGGTAAGGGGACCTCCGCTCGTTTTCTAGCTGATCGGGACATCGCGATTTCACCACAATGGTCCCGATCAGCCCAACTGAGCTGCTGGGAAGATTTTACTTTAATTTTAGACGCGGCGATCAACTTTGAACGCCACATCTAAAAGGGTTAATAGCGTGTGGCACAATGACCGTTGCCGCACGCAATTAGTCCAGGGTCCCGGCTGTCATTTGCCGTTGGGAACAACCTGGTATGACGCGGGGTCATGGCGTGACCCCACATTATATACCAAGAACGGGCGGCGCAAGGCGTATAGGTACGCCTTGCGTCCTTAAGGGGCTAAACGATATAGTTTTTCTATTATTGTACTATTTAAAAAAAATTTAAACTTGTTTTTAACCTGTTAACGACCAAGGACGTGTATACACGTCCTTGTGCCATTACCAGTGTATGGCGCAGGCTCCCGACTCTAGCCAGCGCCATACCGGCCAGCCCCCAGCTGATTCTTGTAGCTGGGGGCTGCCATTGATAGCCGACATTTGGCAATCGCCAAGGCCGGCTATTATCCCTTTAGATCGCCTCTGTCAACGGCATCTAAAGGGACCTTTGAACACTCCCTGGTGATCTGGATTCGCGCTGCTGGTCCCGACTGGCTGAACCAGGCTTTATCAAACATGCACAGAGCACACAGATCAATGTAGTTTTATGGAACTACATTGATCTGTATGAGGAATCTAATGATTCCTCCTAAAAGTCCCCTAGGGGCACTAACAAAGTGTAAACAAAAAGTTTAATAGAAGTAAAAAAAAATAAAAATAAATAAAAACACCCATTAACCCCTTCCATATTAAGTTTAAATTACCCCCCTTTTCCCAAATTCCATATAAAAAATATATAAACATAATAAAAATAAACATATGCGGTATCGCCACGTGCGTAAATGTCCAAACTATAAAAATATAATTGTTAATTAAACCGCATTTTCGTGCATAAAGTTATAATTATAATTAATATATAAGTTGGGTATCATTTTAATTATATGGACCTACAGAATAAAGATAAGGTGCTCTGCATGGAATCGGAAGCCCCCAAAATGTACAAAATGCTGTATATTTTTTTTCAATTTAGCCCCACAAATATTTTTTTTCTGGTTTCGCAGTAGATTTTGTGGTGAAATTATTGATGTCATTACAAAGTAAAATTGGTGGCACAAAAAACAAACCCTCATATGGGTCTGTAGGTGGAAAATCAAAAGCATTATGATTATTAGAAGGTGAAGAGGAAAAAATGAATGTTCAAAAATGAAAAAAAACTGTGGTCCTTAAGGGGTTAAGAATTCAGGGCATACAGGTAAGCCCTTGGTCCTTACGTACCATAAAGCAACATGAAACAGAAACAGGGTGCGTGAACATTAACTATGAAAAGCTGCAGTGTTTTTAGAGAAATCATAGAATTACAACCCACCAGGAATGGGTAACTAATCATTGGAGCAATCCTTGGTGGCTGTCCCCCACCTGCTAGCAACAGTAGAAGAGACCTAACAAAGAAATCATAGTTTCTTGTATTAACACAACCTGTTTCCTTACATTGCTATACTTACAGATAAAAAAAATTATTTATCACTTTCGAGAACCAGAGCTAAAAGAAAAAAAGTAGCAAACTAGGCAGCATCCTATGGTAGTTAAGAATTTCCTCACATTAACATAATATATCCACAGTACATTATATTACATAAAATAGCTATAAATCCTAGTTTCTATGTCCCAAGATTAAGCTATAGGAACTGCTGAGTGTAATAAATGTCCAGGTCTGGTTAATAATACTCATTTGAAATACAACCTCAAACAAGACAACGTTTAATGTGTTATTACATGTGCAAAAAGTGCAATATTTAATAAACATAATTTCCCAAGGTGTTCACACTGCATTTAATGATCTCAGAACATTGGTCCATATTCTTTTTTATCCTATAGAAATGTTCAACGTAATCAGAGCGCCCAAGCAGCTCTACAAAATCTTCATCATGTGTGATCACAAGAAGCTGGAAATTTCGTTGTCTGGAACGACTTTTAATGATCCTGTAAACACAGAAAAAATTTTATTTGAGAGAAAATTGTACAATTCAAAAAGTATCAACGTCAAATAAAAAAATGCCATATAAAAGGACACCGTCCAACAACAGTGATCTGCTGTATGTGAAAGAAAAAAAAAATCTACAATAGGCAAATTTAAATATCATGAATTTGGAAAAACAGGCACAAAAACATATGTTATGAAGTAAATTTGAAGTTGCAAGGTATTTAATTTAGCTTGTAACAGAAAAAAATCATAGGGAGGAATTTAACCAACAAGAATGTGACCTATTTGTAGACCTTAAGGACACAGCAATTTTTTTTCAGCTTTATGAAATAATTTGTTTTGCAGGACAAATTAAATATTTTAATTCAATTTTGGGGTACACATACCCTATCTACACTACCTCTCCACATTTTTTGGGGGGAGTGAGTGAAAGATATTTTTTGCCAACTAAGCTTTGTATTTACATATACAGTCATGGCCGTAAATGTTGGCACCCCTGGAATTTTTCAAGAAAATTAAGTATTTCTCACAGAAAAGGATTGCAGTAACACATGTTTTGCTATACACATGTTTATTCCCTTTGTGTGCATTGGAACTAAACCAAAAAGGGAGGAAAAAAAGCAAATTGGACATAATGTCACACCAAACTCCAAAAATGTGCTGGACAAAATTATTGGCACCCTTAACTTAATATTTGGTAGCACATCCTTTGGAAAACAATAACTGTAATCAGTCACGTCCTATAACCATCAATAAGCTTCTTACACCTCTCAGCCAGAATGTTGGACCACTCTTCCTTTGCAAACTGCTACACTTCTTTCTTATTGGAAGGGCGCCTTTTCCCAACAGCAATTTTAAGATCTCTCCACAGGTGTTCAATGGGATTTAGAACTGGACTCATTGCTTGCCACTTCAGAACTCTTCAGCTCTTTGTTGCCATCTATTTCTGGGTGCTTTTTGATGTATGTTTAGAGTCATTGGGGGAGATTTATCAAAACCTGTCCAGAGGAAAAGTTTCTGAGCTGCCCATAGCAACCAATCAGATCGCTTCTTTCATTTTTTAAAAGGCCTCTGAAAAATGAAAGAAGCGATCTGATTGGTTGTTATGGGCAACTCTGCAACTTTACCTCTGCACAGGTTTTGATAAATCTCCCTCATTGTCCTGCTGGAAGCCCCAAGATCTTGGACGCAAACCCAGCTTTCTGACACTGGGCTGTACAGTGCGACCCAAAATCCATTGGTAATCCTCAGATTTCATGATGCCTTGCACACATTCAAGACACCCAGTGCCAGAGGCAGCAAAACAACCCCAAAACATCATTGAACCTCCACCATATTTCACTGTAGGTACTGTGTTCTTTTCTTGTAGGCCTCATTCCGTTTTCGGTAAACATTAGAATGATGTGCTTTACCAAAAAGCTCTATCTTGGTCTCATCTGTCCATAAGATGTTTTCCAAGAAGAATTTTGGCTTTCTCAAGTTCATTTTGGAAAAATGTAGTCTTGCTTTTTTATGTCTCAGCAGTGTCAGCAGTGGGGTCCTCCTGGGTCTCCTGCCATAGCGTTTCATTTCATTTAAATGTTACCGAATAGTTCGTACTGACACTGATGCTCCCTGAGCCTGCAGGACAGCTTGAATATCTTTGGAACTTGTTTAGGGCAGCATATCCACCATCCAGAGAGATTAGCTACAGTGCCATGGGTTGCAAACTTCTTTATAATGTGGCGCACTGTGGACAAAGGCAAATCTAGATCTCTGGAGATGAACTTGTAACCTTGAGATTGTTGATATTTTTCCACAATTTTGGTTTTCAAGTCCTCAGACAGTTCTCTTCTCTTTCTGTTGTCCATTCTTAGTGTGGCACAAACAGAGACACAATGCAAAGACTAAGTGAACTTCTCTCCTTTTTATCTGCTTTCAGGTGTGATTCAGGTGTGATTTTTATATTGCTCACACCTGTTATTTGCCCCAGGTGAGTTTAAAGGAGCATCACATGCTTGAAACAATCTTATTTTTCCACAATTTTGAAAGAGTGCCAATAATTTTTTCCGGACCATTTTTGGAGTTTGGTGTGACATTATGTCAAATTTGCTTTTTTTTCCCCTCCCTTTTTTGGTTTAGTTTCAATAAACACAAAGGGAATAAACATGTGTAGAGCAAAACATGTGTTACTGCAATCCTTTTTAGTGAGAAATACTTCATTCTTAAAAAATTTCAAGGGTGCCAACATTTATGGCCATGACTGTATGCTGTTAACCATTTGGTGCAGTGGTTATACAATATATATATATATATATATATATATATATATATATATATATATATAAACATATAGTGGTCCCTCATACGATAGTAATTGGTTCCAGGCAGACAATCTTATTGTATGTTGAAACCATCGTATGTTGAGGGAACACTGACACTATACATGGAGGCACATACAGACAGATGCTCAATCATACTCACATGTCCACGCCGCTCCGGCCCGTCAGTTCACCGCTGGGGTGGCGTGAGCGGGGATGTGATGAGGGTGATTTAGCAGGGCAGTGGCATCGTAGTGATGTGGCAGCAGAGGAGCGGCTAACTGATGAGCCGGAGCAGCGGGGACATGTAAGTATCATTGAGCGGAGCACATTAAATTGCTATCCGGCGACAGCTGAAGCAGTCAGCGCTGCTGGATAGCCGTTTTTGAGATGGCCCCGACACAAAGAAGCATTGTATGTTGATGCTGCCTTCAACATATGATGGGCTCTGAGAGGTCATGCACTTGAGAATCAGGGAGGTAGAAGCAGAATCAGACAGAGGCAAGTAACAAGCTTTGGTCAGGAACACAGTGGATCAGAACAGCAGCAGATACCCTCGCTAGTAGTAAAACTACACTATTTCTCAAGCACCACAGGAAAGGACAAGTGCTCATATAAGCGGTGCCTGGCAGGGACTAGAGGAAGAAAAGGAAACAGGGACACGCACTGACCCTTAAATGGGCACTGCTAGATTCAAAAACGTTCTGTATGTTGTACACCTTAGCAAAACATTAACCTTTCTAATATACTTCATAAGAAAATGTTATTTCCTTTTTATAGAAATCATGGTTTATAAAATCATGGCTTTGTCCCAGTTGAAGCACAGGCAAGGACAAAGTCCAGTAAGTGAGGGGGGGGCTAGCATTCCTCAGTGCTCTCCTCTCTGATAGTACTCTTCTGTGTTCTTTCCTGTCCTATCAGAAAGCAGAGGAGTTCTAGCCCACCCTCATCTACTGGACTTTGCCCAAGCCTGTGCTTCAGCCTGGACAAAGCCATGATTTTATAAGCCATGATTTCTATGAAAAGGAAATACAATTTTATGAAATATATTAAAAAGGTTAATGTTTTGCCAAGATGTACAACACATAAAAAGTATTTATCTGACAGCGCTCATTTAAAGAAACAGCCTTTCCACAAATGCAGTCCCTACAGGGTGCACCATAAACTGTCCCTGCCTTTGACAGTACTCAGGATGATGTCCAGAGACTGTTTCAAGGATGGGCAAAGTGGGTGGCTCGGCCGAGGTAAGGTGAAAAGGGGGTAGCCATATGTTAGAATACGAAACCAATGGTAGTATGGTGTCTGCTATACTGAAGATATTCTGAAGCTGAATGCAGCAGGGAACAGGCACATGTGGACAATATGTAATCATCATATTACGATTGTGACATTATATGTTATCTTAATTTTTTATTTTTACTTTCAAATTTTTTTTTTAACAAAAGGTGGTTATTTTATTTTTATCACTTGAGTGTGCATAATGTATTAAAATATGTATAAAAATAAGTATTTCAAAGAATTATTGGCTGTCAGTGATAAACTGTAATAGGTATAAAAATATAACAGACCTTGGAACCTTTGTTAGATTGCTAATAGTAAATCACTGGCACTTACTGTCCAAGATCACATCACAAGGGTGCTGAAATCGCAGACAGACAGATCCCCCTCCCTCTGTCAAACTACTTAAAGGGGTACTCCGGCGCTAAGACATCTTATCCAATATCCAAAGGATAGGGGATAAGATGCCTGATCGCAGGGGTCCCCCCTGTGATCTTGCACGCAGCACCCTGTTAGAATCAGTCCCCGTAGCGGTCACGCCCCCTCCCTTAGGCTTGCATTGAGGGGGTGGAGCGTGACGTCACACGGGGATGGAGCCGTGACGTCACAATGCTCCGTCCCTGTGATCACCAGTAATCAGACCCGGAGCAAACACGCTCCTGGGACTGATTCTAACGGGGTTCTGCGTGCAAGATCACAGGGGATAAGATGTCTTAGCGCCGGAGTACCACTTTAAGGGCCAAGGTTGGAAAATATTTGACAAAGAACATCTTTTCAAGCAACGCTTCCCCCCAGACTTTTCTTTAAGAATGTAGCAACACGTAATAGTAGCCATGCACAAGGAAATAATCATTTTAGAGGGGTTTTACATGATAAATAATAAAAGTTCAGAGAGTGGCCCAGGAGAGCACATCATCCAGGTAAGTACTGTGTATTTTGTTACTTTAAACCCTTAGCAGGCTTAGCCTTTAACCCCTTAAGATTCACGGGTGTTTAAGTACCAATGAAAGAGGTTTTTAGCCAGATATAGAAAACCAACTTACTCAACCAAAGCGTGGGCAAGAGACTCTATGTTTTCACGATCCAAATTAGTAGTAGGCTCATCTAGTGCAAGTATTCCGCAGTTCAGGCAAAATGTCTCTGCCAGTGCCAAACGAATTATGAGAGATGCTAGTACCTGGATGATAGTAAGAATTTTAACGAATTTTGGCTTAATATACAGTATAATCATATCGACATTAGAACCAGATACTGAAACACGTTCTTTTTCTATTCTCTGTAAATCTTTAAAGTGTACCTGTCATTCACAACATTTTTTACATAATGTAGTGAACATAATAACATTATATGTATATTTGTTATATGCATTGATTAAAAATTTAAAATATATTTTTGGGTGAAAAATGCATTCTTGTTCCTGCAGCTATTGCCTGTGTGTCTCAGCAGGCTGACTGACAAGGCAGGAGCCTGCACAGAACCCTGCTTGTCCTGTCCACACATCCTGTGTCTTGTCTCCGCACAGAGACAGAATGGTAATAGCTGCAGCAATAAGACAGCATTTTTTTCACCCAAAATATACCCTTTTTTAACCAATGTATATTACAGATTAGGGATCGACCGATATCGGGTTTTTAGGGCCGATACCGATAATCGGTGGAGGTTAGGGCCGATAGCCGATAACTTATACCGATATTCCGGTATAAGTTGTCGGCTATTTATCCCCCCTCGACACCGCTGCAGGACATTGATTTAAAGCGGGCGCTTTAAATCAATGCACTGCAGTGGCTTTTGCGGTGCCATAGGCCGCCGCCGCCCCACCCGCTTCTCTCCCCCTACCTGTCAGGGTGGTCCGGGCCAACCATCCTTCCTTCCTGTAGTGTCTGGCGCCATTCCGGGTGGAGGGTGCACCGGTCCGGGCTGTCCTTCTTCTCCGGTGGTCATCTTCTCCACTCCGGGCAGGCTCCGGCCTAGTAACGCAGCATAGACGCCGCTGCGCAGTGACGCCCGTGCGCAGCGACGCACCTGACGTCACGGCGTAGCGGCGTCTATGCAGCGTACTAGGCCGGAGCCTGCCCGGAGTGGAGAAGAGGACCCCCGGAGAAGGACAGCCTGTACCGGTGCACCCTCCACCCGAAATGGCGCCGGACACTACAGGAAGGATGGATGGATGGCCCGGACCACCCCCATGACGGGTAAGTTTATTTATTTATTTTTTATTGACTCGGAGGGTGGGGGAGGGGCCCGACCGGCATAGCGGTATGGGCAAAAATCCATACCGGTATACAGCCCAGCACTACAGTGGGGGGGTGCGACGCGGTGGGTCGGCCGCGGTGCGGTGGGTCGGGGGGGGGGGGGGGGGGGGAAGGCGGTCGCGGTGCGGTGGGGGCATTATCGGCATGGTAATTGCCGATACCGATAATGCCCAAAATCGTGATTAATATCGGCCATACCGATAATCGGTCGATCCCTATTACAGATATACATAAAATGTTATTATCTACATTATATAAAAACATGTTTGCAAATGACAGTACCCATTTCATGCAAAAACAAACAAAACAAAACTGAACAGTACCTCTGGACAAAATAAAACAAATACAAACAAAACATGCAGACATGACATTATGCAACTGTGCATTTACTTCATTTTGTAAGGAGGTGAATGTATATTGTATATTTGGCCTGCCTGTATTTTGGTTGTGTATTCTACTTATCTTTCCAAGGCTGTTTTTAAAAAGAACAGAAGGGAGCTGCATCCTACATGCCCTGAATAAATCTGGGAGGCATGAAATCTAAGAGAGGAGAGTCTCTTTAATATTAGAATCAGACATAACATCTGCTTAACACAGCAGATGGGATAACACAATTTGATCAAAATGTGGGATAAGAACCCTTAAATTTTACATGCATAATAAATACAGTAGTAATGCAATTCAAAATAATTTGTTCATTCAGTGTTTGAATGTACATTTTGTTTTGTACATTATTATAAGGGTGGCCATATTGCCTAAGTTTCTGTTCTGTTAAAGGAGTTCTCTGGCTCACTGACTTCTACTGGGAAATGTTCCTAGACATGGTCTGTGACCTGTGCAGAGGAAATAACTGTCATGAAGGGGAGCTCTACTGTGAATACTGCAATACTTTAAGGCTGTGTTCACACTTCGGAATCTCTGCATGGAAATTCTCTGTGCGGACGCTGGCATAATATGCCAGCACTAGGACTGGCATGGAAATTCCGACATGTGCACAGCGCAGCAGAATCCTGTTAACTTCGAAGACACAAGTTAAAAAAAGGAAAATGGAACTTTTTCAAGTGCCAGACCTTGTCAAGTGGTCGGTTCACAAGGCTTGTAGTTTATTGAAAGCACATATCAACGCATTTATGGCCGGGAGTGGGCCCTTCGTCAGGACAAGGTGCTGATAAAGAAGTTGTGAGGTACAGACAATATATGCACACAGGGATTAACTACAAACAGGAGTTACATCAATTTGGATGAGGATATTCACAGACAACTGTTAAGCAAGTGACGTAACCACCAAAAAGTTGAGAAACAGATAGTTGTCACTGCAGTTTTTTCACTTGTGTCTACCATTACCGAACCAGAAAGCATCCTGGATCCGGAACCTCTATTTATATTACATGCGCAAATAGATGTTGTGCTCTCAGTGCATCGTCACTAAGTAGGTGTCCTTATTCTGTATTACCTCACTAGTGCTTTTCATACTTCATCAGGGGCGCTTGTGTGTGTTTCTCTCTCCTTTTTTCTATTTTCCTGTGCATTAAATTCAAAGGGACTGTTGCAGTGGAATCCCCGTGCAGAATTCGAATGTGAAATTCCGCAAAGAAATTCTCAGGTGTGAACATAGCCTAATAGTAGGTGTCAGCTTACTATTAGGCCTAGTGGCCAGAATGACAACTGCAAGATTTCAGAATTATTTTATAATTTTGATAGTAAAATGGAAAATTTAAAGGAAAAAAAAAAAACACATGAAAACGTTTTAATACAAAAAATTATTTTCTGATGCTATTCCTTATAATTGTCCAATACAATTTACCAGCTCTATTTACTTTGATCAATCTTATTTAATTTGCAAAGTCTTTTTTGCCCATAACAACCAATCACAGCTCAGCTTTAATTTTTCAAATTGCTCTGCTAAAATGAAAGCTGGGCTGTGATTGGTGCTATAGGCAAAACAGGTGTTTTTTCCCCTCATATTAATAAATCTTCCCCAATTTCTTTAACCTGCATTGCTTTAGAATGATATGTTACTCAATAAAATGTGACTTTACCTTTTGGCCTGCACTACAGCGTCCTCTCATGTCCAGCGCGGTATCTCCCTTTATCATTACTACTCTATAGTTATAAGTTCTTCTTTTATCTGCAGCTGACACCGTTTCATCAGCATCTGATCTGATCTCAATGTACTCTATGTCTAAAAAGAAGCAAATAATACATATTTCATAATATATATGTACATCTTTCACACCATACATACATTACAGAGATTTATCAGGTTCTAAAAACAAAGTTTCATCTTTAGATCTAACTTACTCAGCAATACTGCAGACAATTTTATTATTAATGTGGCTGTATGATACCTTGCTGTATGTGGAAAGAATTCAGGGTGCATAAAAGTTACTGCCATAATTTTTTGTGCAGTATGTTCTGTTGTTCATTCATTTATTTATTTATTTATAGATTTTTTAAATTGTCCAGACTTCAAACTATATAACCTCATAGGTTCCATTCACATCAAATATTCAGACGCCATCTAGGCTATACCTGCAAGATAGTATACACTTGGGCAAAACCATTGAGTTTAAAGAGTATCTGCCACCAAACTAAACTTTTAAAATATTGTTCCTTATGAAATTATAAGACACTTTGCTATTTACATGCTGTTAAAATTCTCAACTTTTATATGTTTTTAATGTGATTGAAAAAAAACAGACACTAGGTGGCTCTGTTTTATTCCCTGTGCAAGTCAAACAGTTAGTCTGTACGTCGTCCATTTTAGGACATCGTCAGTTGTCAGCCGTAACTCCGTCCCGCGTCAGGTGAAACAGCATCCCACCTCCTCCCTCAGACCAATCCTCCATCAGACGTCAGCCACAACTCCCTCCTCCCTCAACCGAAACTCCCACGTCCAAAACACTGTCATCCCTCAGATGCAACTTCCTGCCGCATAGCAGAGCCGACACTGCACAGAATGTATAGCAGAGTCAAAACTGTGAAACTTGCACGTGTACTACAGACACTTTGTGCTACAGTGTCTGTATAGCAGAGCCGACACTGAATAGCATGTACAGCAGAACCCGTATAGCAGAGAGCCGACACTGGCTCGGCTCTGCTACACGGCAGAAAGGTTTTTCGTCTGAGGGATGACAGCGTTTCGGATGATTGAGTTTTGGTTGACAGAGGAGGGAGTTGCAGCTGGAGCCTGACGGAGATTGGTCCGATGGAGGAGGCGGGACTATGTTTCGCCTGACGCAGGACGGAGTTACGTCTGATGACTGACGATGTCCTAAAATGGACACCGTAAGTTTGGGCTCCTCCTGGAAGTGTGCATGGGCATGACAAGGCACAGCTCTCACGGCTTCCGTGACGTCGCACCTGCTAGGGAACAAACACTTTCTCCTGCTGGGAGCTCACACATTGTGAGCAAGGGGAAAGGCATGGAGTAGTTAGAAAATATGGTTTAATGAAAGGTACTCTTTAATAGACAGAATGCAAACTGTCCAGTAATGCAAGATAATCTGCTCACCAAAATGGCAGGAGATAAAGAGGTGCAGACTTCCACTAGTGCTGTGGTTAGAGAAATCCAAAAGAAAAAGTAGTCCAGTGCAACTCCAGCATAACGTGTTTTTCATGGTTGCCCACTTTATCAAAAGCCTAACACTATGGAATATAATGCAGTTAAAATAGTATTGTATTCCACAGTGTTATGTTTTTGATAAAGTGGGCAACCACGAAACGTGTTAAGCTTACCATGGCTCATGTCTATTATCTGCAATGTACCTGACTTTATGGATGAACAGTTTTATCTGCATTGGAATTTCACTGGAATACTTTTTCTTTTGAATGTATACTGTAGTCTATTATGCTTTTGAGTGACGCAAAAAAACAAAAACTACATACTACAGCACCACTGATGTGTACCTCTCCCTTTTTGAACAGTGTAAAAGAAGAATTTTTGGGGGACCATAAAACATAACTTTTATTAATATTATTTATAAAAGAATGTTTGCACTTACAACAATAGTGATTATGTGAAACTGTATTGGCTGCAACCAGTGACAGTACTATTCTATTGCCAGTCTTTTAAATGTCCTTGTACTGTTTTGCACCCTTCCACACTGAATAAAAGTTTTTCAATGATATTTTGTGGGCTGTATGTGCCTGTGAGTCTCTAAATAGTGCATGTTCTTTATCCTGGTCAGTCTTAGTGTATTGCACAATGTCCCAAGAAAATGCACTAAGTATTCCGCTGTTTGTACCTGTGAGTATTTTACTTGTACATGTTCGTGTGTCACAGTATTCCGGTCTTTCTTTATGAATGGCACAATGTCCCACAGATAGCACTAAATTGTACACTCTTTAAATATACAGTCTTGCTTTGGTGAATACACACAAATTGCACAATGTCCTGTAAATCTCAATGTTCACGTTTATTATTGCACCATTTCCTCTTGTTTGTGTTCACCCTTATCCACATTGCACTTTACTTGCAGATAGTTATATGCATCTTTTCACTTAGCTGTCTCCTTTGGCGGGCATCTGTTTTTGCAGCCTCTGGACGTCATCCACATATGAAAAAAAATTAGATCCTCCGCTATGATTCGTCAGGAATCAAACTAATACCAACAGATAGTGCTGTGCTTATATATCTATAACCCCCCCTACTATTTTTCTCACATGACCTGTTAGTCCAATAAGCTCTTTATGTGTCCGCTTCTGCCTCCGCTTTCTACGCCTTAATTGTCTTTTTATACAACAGGTATGTGCGGGTGGGGGGGGTCGGATCTCACGTATCCTAGCTAAGAGATCATCCTCCGATGGGAGGGAGGGATCGCTTCCAGTACTTGGCGATGAGGGTCTTGGCCACCAGAGAAATGTGTAGAAAGAGCTTGAACTGTGTCTTGGACAAGACCCTTGTAGACAGCTGTAACAGGAAAACCAAAGGGTCAGAAGGAACTACGGTCCCCAAAACCGTGTGGACCAACCTCCCCACCAGGGCCTAGTAAGGAACTATCAAAGGACAGGACCAAAATATGAGAAAGACAGTGCCCAAACCCACCACGCAATGCCAGCACTGCGGGGGGATGTTGGGATTCAGTGTGTTAAGCAACACCGGTGTATGATACCAACCCATGAGCATCTTAAACTGCGACTCTTTGTAGGCCGTACAAATGGGAGCCTTGGAGGCCCGTTCCCATATCAGCCTCCACTGAGGGAGAGTGATAGGGGTGTCAAGGGCCTCTTCCCAACGACTCATATCTATGCGAGGGGAGGGCCATCTGGAGGAGACAACAGAAAAGAGTATATGCTAGAGAGAAGTCCCTTTGTCTGAGGACTACCTCTACACAACTTCTCGAAACCCGTGGGTAGGGAGACGGTCAGCGAGGCTTTCTTTAAGGAGAGGTAACGATGGAGCTGCATATAGCGGGCTTCCTCAGAGGCGGGGAGATCCCAGCAAATAACCAAAAGAGGGAAATGATCGAGTACGGGAGTCAACCACATCAGCCCAACAAAAAAGTCCTCTAGAGCCCCATTCCTGAACCATATCAGAAGACAGACCAGGAGGAAAGTCGGGGTGATATAAGACTGTAAAGGGGAGAAAGAAGAGAGTAGACAAATGCCAAAAACAGTAAGACCAAACGTAGCAAGAGAAAGACATTGGGCCCAGGAGAGGACAGTCAGGAGAGGGAAGAGGGAGCGACCACAGAAAAGAGTTAGGATGTATAGGGGCCAACCACAGTTTTTCCAACTCCATCCACTTGCTGTAGGCATGGTACGTGGACCAAGCCGCCAAGTGGCGAAGATGAGCCGCCCAATATTACTTCGTTATGTCCGGGATGCCCAACCCCCCAGAGGAGCAACTGGCTAGCATCACGGACATCGGGAGACTGTGTCGTTTGGCGTCCCAGATAAACCGAAAAATAGCCGACTGAAAAGAGCGTAGCACTGCGAGAGGGACCCGAACTGGTAGAGTCTCCAAAAAGTATAGCAATTTTGGGAGGATGGTCATTTTTATCACCGCAATACGACCAAAAAAAAAGAGATAAATTGTGTTCTCCAATGATCCATCAAGGCACACAGCTCTCAAAAAAGATTAGGATAGTTAACAGTATAAGGAGGTATAGCGAGGGGAGAGAGCAATACCCCTAAATAGGAAGTAGCCAATGTAGACAAGCAAAAAGAGTAGTTAGCCTGCAGAAGGGAAATTAGCGAAGGAGGAAGATTGAGGGGCATAGCCTCGGATTTCGAGAGGTTAACTTTGTAGCCAAAGACAAGACCTAAGTTGTTGAGCAGCTTGTATAGAGAAGGTAAGGATATAAGGGGGTTAGTAAGAGTGAGCAAGATATCGTCAGTGTAGAGGCAGAGTTTAAAGGTCCTACCATGAAGAGAAACCCCTGGGATGTTCGGATCCCCCCGGATCAAGGCAGCAAGGGGCTCTATGCACAAGGCAAAGATCAAGGGGGAAAGCGGACATCCCTGCCTGGTGCCATTCTTCAGAGTAAAAGTAGGAGAAGAAGCAGAGGAGAGTTTAAGGGAGGCTGTAGGAGAGGAATAAAGACCCTGTAAAGCAGTAAGAAAATTACCAGAGATCCCAAATTTTTGTAATGTAGCAAACATGAACGTCCAACCTAGCCTATCAAAGGCTTTCTCAGCGTCTTAACTTAGGAGCAGGGCCTGCTCTTATCTGCAATTGACCAAATCAATCAGATCCACTACTCTTCTCGTGTTGTCACCTCCCCGACGGCAGGGAATAAAGCCAACCTTTTTTGTGAACAAGAGAAGGCCTAAAGTGACAGAGACAGTTCGCCAGGACCTTAGAGGGTGGGGGGCGATGCACCTACTGCTGAGTAACGGTCCATAGAAGGGGAAAAAAACAAGTTAAAGTCCCCACCAAGAAGCCAGGCAGACAGGGAGTAGGTCTGTAGGCAGGAAATAACTTGTCGAAGGAAAGAGATCTGCCAGGAGTTAGGGGCGTAAACATTACAGAGAAGGAGTTGTTTACCCCCCAGGGTGCCAAGAACAATAACAAATCTACCCAGAGGATCAGCATAAAAAGAAGAGACCTGGGAAGGGCAGGATTTAGAAATTAAAATGGCCACCCCTGCCACTTTCCTGTCAGAGGAGGCTAAATAAGCCTGAGGTAAACGTGATGTAGAAAGTGAAAGTTTCCTGCCATGTGAAAGTGTGTCTCCTGAAGGTAAACAATGTCAGCCCGTAGGGCCAGCAATTCCCTCTGCAACAATCATCGCTTAGTCGTCGAGTTCAGGCCCTTAACATTCAAGGAGACACACCTAGCCATGAGGGGTGGAATGGGTGTAGAAGTGCAAATGTAGAGGGTACCTACTCAGACCGGCAGGGAACACTAGAAATGTCCGGGCCATGGAGAATGGCCATGGAAGTCTCAACAGGAGCCAGACGGATCTAGAAGAAAAGGTGAGTGGCCAAAAAAGGCAAGAAAAAAGAAGAGCAGGAGAACAGAGGACAAAAAAGAGGGACAAGAGACGGGAGGGACAGAACACAAGGCGAGGGACAATAGGGTAACAAAACAGTAAATGGCCAGAGGGGCGACAATAGAAAAGCAATGCAACAATGCAAAACAATAGAACAGAAACATAAGAGGGTGGTGCAGGATGATTCCGATCCGCCCTGCGGCATCTCCCTCAGACAGGTTGCCACACAGTTGGTAGAGAAGGGGGGAGAGTGTCGGTATCTGGAGGTCTAGGGCAGCACAGAACAACGGTTAGTCAGCATGTGAGCGCAGTACAGCAGAGCGTTCATTCCGGTGTGCTTGGAGGGCAAATGGGAAAGACCACCTGTAGGGTATCTGGGCAGAGGGTAGGGTTGACAGGAGAGGCTGCAGCAACTTCCGCTAACATAGAGTAATCCAGGAGAGGTCCTGGAACAGCTGAATGGGAGCCCCATCAAAATCAAAATCCCGGAGGGTGAGTGCCTTAGCCTTAATCCATTCTTTCAACTGGAAATCAGCAACACAGCAAATCATATCATGAGGAGGGCCATTGGAGGGACGAGGGCGGAGGGCTCGATGAGCACTGTCTAGTTTAATCCTGTGAGATGAGAGTTCTCCCAGAATAATGTTAAAGATAGCCTCCAATGTGACATGTTGGTCCTCCTCCTGTGTGGCCTCCGGCAATCCACAGACTCAAATATTATTACGCCTTCCCCTATTGTCTAAATCCTCAACATGAGAGTGCAAGTCCCCAAGAAATTCAGATTGAGCAGAAACAGTAGCTTGTAACTCTGCAATGTAGGATCTAGTGGAATCGTGGGCTCCTTCCAGGTCCTCCACTCTGTCAGAAACATGGTGAAAGTCCCGACGAATAGCGGAGATTTCTGCTCTGCAGGTATCTTTGACTTCTGCAATGAGAGCTTTGAAGTCCTCTTTAGTAGTTATTTGAGAAAGCAACAAGTTAAAGTCCGGAGTTGAAGGGATAGCGGTTGGGACCCAGAACAATCCAGGTTGGAGTCCGTCCCAGTATCCCAGCCTAGAGAAGCAGCCACCATACATGAGGCCTCCGGGGGCTGTGGAGCGGTAGAGGGGTCCAGCAGCGCCATGCTCCTAGAGGCACCAGTGGGGGGCCTAGGAGCAGACATCCTCCTCTGAGGTTTCGGGTGGGGGGCATAGAGGGATGAGGCAAGGGACCCAGGGGGGTGGCCCACAATCTCGGCAGCAGAGCGGACCCTGGGGGGAGTCCAAGCAGGGGAGGCACTGGAGAGGGCCCGGTAGGGCAGCTGGTCAGGGTGGCAGGCTAAGGGCAGTCTGTCCTACTAGTGAGGATGAGGCCCCTGTAAATGATCCAACCCCACGATTATTCTTAGTGGAGGTGGTAAGGGGCTCTGAGGTGAGGCAAAATGCTGGGAGAAGTCCAGAGGAGAGGGGCTGGGGTCAGGCCACAGCAGTACATGGTAGTCACTTACCACCAGAGAAGAGCGCTGCACCGCAGGAGAGCGCACAGCAGTGGCAAGATGCTGAGCCACTGGGGTCTCGACTGTAGCGCAGGAGGGAGGAAATGGAGGGCACACAGTCTCCCCAGCAGGTTCACAGCAGGCCGGGGCAGGAGACGGCAGCAGGAGCGAGGAGCCGGGGACTCCGCAATCTTCGGCGGTGCACTGCGCAGCCCGGGATCAGCTGAAGAGCGCCCTACTACAGGGCCCACGGAGCAATAGCGGAGGGAGCGCACAGGACCCGGTGAGGCAGGTGGGGTGGCTGGGGCCGAGGAGGAGGCCTGAGAAAGGTACTGGGTGATGGTTCCGGACCGGAGTAAAGGGGTCAGGCAGGTGGTCGATGTCTTCCTACGGCATCAGGTGCCCCTCGGCATCGGGGAGACCTCTGTGGGAGCATATTTAGCACATTTATGGCCTCAGGGGTGCTCCTCAATTAGGCAGCCATCTTAGTCCGTGGCAAGCCACACCCCCGAAAATGACTTTGTAATGGGTAAAATGTTAAAAGTTTTAAATATTTAAATATATATTGTGGATTTTTAAGTGTATATATATTTCCTCTACTAGGAAACAGCACCCAACACGAGGTCCAGATTAAAGTGCAAGCTACAGGGTCTTTATTGCATCAATATATACAATGCTTTACAAGCATTGTATATCTTGATGCTATAAAGACCCTGTAGCTTTCACCTTAATCTGGACCTCGTGTTGGGTGCTGTTTCCTAGTGGAGGAAATATTATGTGGATCTAGTGTGGCACACTGGGGGTTACGCTGCACCACACATGAGCCATCCTGTGCAGAAGTTTCTACAGTGACTCTTGTGTGTGCGTGTGCGTGTATATGTGTGTATATATATATATATATATATATATATATATATATATACACACACATACATACATATATTTTTATTTTTTTTGGGGGGGGGGGGGGTTAAAAATCTCTAAATATGTACTTTCTAATTTTTTAGATGAAGTGCATTCTTAAGCCAGGGCTTAGTGTAAGCCTCCAAATCATGAATCAGTATCTCTCTTTTGTTAACCTGGTACCCAGATGTTTGACGGCTCTCATTATATTTTCTAAAATATTGCTCTGTAAATGAATTTTTACTGACTACAGTCCGGATTTGGAGATGGCTCACTGTCAAATCTGGGCAATGAATTTAGTAAAGTCCAAACCTGTACTTTAAACTTTCTGTACGCAGGCCAGCTCCGGTGCAGGTATACCTGACCTCATCACCATGCTGCTATATTTTGCAAGTGAAACTCACAGCATGCCCTTCCAGTGCAGACATGCTGGGAGTTGTAGTTGCACAACATAGCTGGCAGATGTTCTAGGCAGCAGGGTGGTTGTATTTCTTTTGTTTACTTACCTCTCTCATCGCTTTCTTACTTGCTTCTGGGTTTTTCCTTTAATTTTTTTCTCATTTGCCTCTGAGCGACATTTTGATTAAAAAGTTGCACAAAAGTAACAATTATGTTGCCCAGGGGTCAAAAACTACAAAAGTGAGGTATTAAAAAATAAAATACCTCAGATGAGCTCAGGAAGAAGCAAGATTGATTTGATTAGTTCTGCAGTAAGGTGAAGTCTGTTGTTACACCACCTACAGTTTGTGAAATTGCCTCTTACAGTGGGGTAACTTTTCAGTACTTGTGAAGCTGATTAAGATGTGAGTCTCTTTTTAAAATGTCAGAATTGGGAAGGAAGAGACTTTAAAAGAAAAATCACCCTGACCTGCCAAGTGCTGCAGAACAGATTCTGCTGCAAATAACTTCTGACTGTGAAAACCCAAATTTGGAGTCTACCACATTGTCCCTTTCACCCCAAGCCACCTTGATTCTGACCCTACTGGATATGTGTATAAGCATCGTTAGAGAAACGGGAAAAAAACACAGACCAAGAAATTATAATTAAGAAAATATGAAAAAATAAAATAATATAAAATATAAACATATGTGGTATCGTCGCATGCGTAAATGTCCAAACTATAAAACTATAATGTTAATTAAACTGCACGGTCAATGGCGTACACGTAAAAAAATACCAAAATTGTCCGAAATTGCGTATTTTTGGTCACGTTGTATACTCTAAATTTTTTTATAAAAAAACGATCAAAAAGTCCCATCAAAACAAAAATGGTACCTATGAAAACTTGAGATCATGCCGAAAAAAATTATACCTCATACTGCCTTGTATATGGAAAAATAAAGACGTCATAGGGGTCAGAAGAGGAAATTTTAAACCTACAAATTTTCTTTTACCGTACTTCTGTAAAAATTTTTTTTTACTTTATGAAACAAAATCATACTTATATAAGTTGGGTCTTATTTTAATTGTATGGACCTACAGAATAAAGATGAGGAGTCATTTTTACGGAAAAGTGCACTGCATAGAAACAAAAGCCCCCCCAAAGTTACAAAATGAAGTTTTTTTTTTTCAATTTATCCCCACAAATATTTTTGTTCTGGTTTTGCCGTAGATTTTGTGGTAAAATTATTGATGTCATTACAAAGTAAAATTGGTGGCGCAAAAAACAAGCCCTCATATGAGTCTGTAGGTGGAAAATTTAAAGCATTATGGGGGAGATTTATCAAAACCTGTGCAGAAGAAATGTTGTCCAGTTGCCCATAGCAACCAATCAGATTGCTTCTTTCATTTTTCACAGGCCTTCCTAAAAATGAAAGAAGCAATCTGATTGGTTGCTATGGGCAACTTTTCGTCTGCACCGGTTTTGATAAATCTTCCCCTAAGGAGGAAAAAATGAAAGTTGAAAAATCCTGTGGTCCTTAAGGGGTTAACAGATTCTGAAAAACTACAGTTCACGTCATGCCCAGACATAAGGGGTTAACCGATTCTGAAAAACTACAGTTCACGTCATGCCCAGACATAAGGGGTTAACAGATTCTGAAAAACTACAGTTCACATCATGCCCAGACAGCAAAGGGCTGAATGCACATGCTGGGAGTTGTAGATTGGCAAGATCAGGAAAGCCCCTTTTAAAAAAAAACATGTGCAAGAAGGAAAAAAAAATGTGACCCTATAAGACCGTGGTCCTCCAGACTTACCCATCCCTGGCACTAGCAAATGTCTGGCAGTGAGAAATTTCACTTACAGCTTGTGTAAGCTTTTTTCCTGAGTTAAGTTTGACTTTGCTTTTAAGCGTGAAGCGACTTTTGGGCGAAAGTCGCACTTGATAAATTCAGGAACAGAATAAAAATAGCATACCAATGCAAGATTTGTAGATTTTGCTTTTCTTGCTTCTCTGTTAAAAAGTCTCCTGTAATTGCAAAATGTCTCACGTGTGACATTTTGTGAGACAATTATAAGCAAAAAAAAAAAAAAAAGAATAAATCCTTTCATAAATGTCCCCCTATATGTCTTGCCGACAGTTTTTAGGACATGTAAACCACCCCTTTAGTTCCACAGTTGGAGAATTGATGCATGATGAATTGTTCTCTTGTTTTTGCACTTGAAAACATTTTGCTCTTTTCTATGTATTGACACATAGTACATTGGTTGCATGGAAAGGTTCCCCTAGGTTTTTGACTTAGCCATCCCTCTCTTAGTTCTGGTTCAAAATTACTTTGGTTAGTTTGTCACGTAATTTTCCCCCCTTTTGTATGTAATTTGGTGGACATCTGGGATTATGTCTGACAGTGTTGTATCCAGTTTAAGTACATCCCAATATTTCTGAAGAATCTCTCTCACCTCTTCAGTTTTATCATCAAATACACCTATTATCCTGGAAGCCACTCCTTGCTCTCTCTCTTTCTGGGTAGTTAACAATTGGGATCGCTGACATCTTAAAGGGGTACTCCGCTGCTCAACATTTGGAACAAACTTTCGAATGCTGGAGCCGGGAGCTTGTGACATCACAGCCTCGCCCCCTCATGATGTCACGAACTCCCGGCGCCGGCTCAAGTGTTCGGAACAGTTTGTTCCAAATGCTGAGTAGCAAAGTACCCCTTTAATGCCCTATGATAGGCCCTCTTAAGTATTTTATTGGGGTAGCCCCTATTCCTGAGTTCTTAATTCTGCAGTTTTATTTTGGAATTCTTCAATAGATGAGCAATTTCTGCATATGCGCAGATATTGCCCTGTTGGTATTCCCTGCTTCAGTAGGTGCAGATGACAGCTCCCCCACTGAGGCAGGGAATTTGTTGCAGTCTGCTTATGGTGCACAGTGGTCTGGACCACCACTTACTTTGTGATCCATATTTTTAGATCAAGAAATTCCAACTGTTCGATGCTACTGGGGCTAGTGAACCTTAGTCCCAACTGATTTTTATTTAATGCTTCCACAAAAGCATTAAACTCTGCCTGTGTGGACGACCAAATCAAGAACACGTCGTCTATGAATCTCAGCCACATTTGAATGTGGCCGGTCCATGACGACAGGGCTTTGTATCAAAATGACTTTGTGTCATATGTCAGCGTTATTGAATAAAAGTAATGTTTTGCAAAATGCCTCAATACTATAACAAATGAACAATATCACAATAAGTCAGATGGACTACAATATTGATAATACTATCCAACATAAATAAAGAAGAATACCTACCTGCTGTTAACAGATAATAACTAAATACGGAAATCTGTAAAGTATAGCAATGCAAGAGTTAACACGTCCTGTTGGAACGCAAGCTAAGTCTGCTACTACCTGAAATGATAACTCAGAACGAGGCATAACACGCATACCTGAGGGGCAAAAAGGAGAACCCCCCCGGCACATACCTGTTGTATAAAGAGAAAATGAAGGCGTAGAAAGCGGAAGCAGAAGCTGACGCATAAAGAGCTTATTGAACTAACAGGTCATGTGAGGAAAATAGTAGGAGGGGGGTTATAGATATATAAGCACTGTTAGTATTGGTATGACCGCCATCAGAGCCGCACACAATCGTTTGAAGTTATGGAATACACGCTACATAAGATTCCTGACGAACCATAGCGGAGGAAACCCGTAGGATCTAATTTTTTCATATGATGATGACATCCAGAGGCTGCAAAAACAGATGCCCACCAAAGGAGACAGCTAGGTGAAAAGATGCACATGTTATAACTGTCTGCAAGTAAAGTGCAATGTGAATAAGGGTGAACACAAACAAGAAGAAATGGTGCAATAATACATTTTGTGCTATCTGTGGGACATTGTGCAATTCATAAAGAAAGACCGGAATACTGTGACACACGAACATGTACAAGTAAAATACTCACAGTTACAAAAAGCAGAATACTTAGTGTACAGCACAATGTTATAAGAAAATGCACTAAGACTGACCAGGATAAAGAACATGCACTATTAAGAGAATCACAGGCACATACAGTCCAAAAAATACCATTGAAAAACTTTTATTCAGTGTGGAATGGTGCAAAACAGTACAAGGACATTTAACAGACTGGCAATAGAACTGTCACTGGTGGCAGCCAATACAGTTTCACATAATCACTATTGTTGTAAGTGCAAAAATGATTTTATAAAATATTAATAAAAGTTATGTTTTAAGGTCCCCCCAAAAAATCTTCTTTTAGTATATCTATGTATTAAAGTCAATAGACACGCTATAGTATGTGTGTCAGAATTCCTTTTAGTTAGTATTCTGAGACATAAATGGTCCTTAGAGATTACAATTTTGTTTTATGTAAGTTATTATGTAACCTATACATAAGTAGCTTTGTATTATCTTAAATAATTATGTTTGACTGGGATTATTAGCATCGTGGAGCTACGTGTCATAACGGACATAAACAAAACATGACAGGTTTCATTCACTTTGAATGGGGTCTGTCGGGATATCCATTAGATGTCCATTATTTTGCATGTTTTAGCAGGAGAAAAACCTGGTATGGTTTTTTCCTCTGCTAAAGCCCCGTCATTTTGGTGGAATCAGTGAATAGAGCATCACTGTTCGCTGATGTGAACATAGCCTTAAATGTGTTTTCAGGGAAGATATTATTATTATTTATTTTTTAATAAAAAAATTCTCTGAGTGCTGTAAAGCTAAATTCACATCTGTGTTTGTACATGGAGCTCTGTTCACAAAATCTGTTTAAACAGCAGGACATGAGCAGAGAAAAAAATACTGCAAGTAGTAATTTTTTCTGCTCCAATCCTGCTAATAGACATCAGGCAGATTAAACTCAATGGGATCAGTTAGTGTGTCCCTTGTGCAATGGACCGTCTAGCATTGTTTTTCTGTAGTGAAAGGTGAACGGAGCCTCCGACAAACATGTGAACTTAGCCTGAAGACAAAAATAAGCCACTCAATGAATGACGTATTAGAGGATAAGGGGCAACTTCATTTAATTTATTATGCACCACTGATCCCAGGATTTTTCTTTATATCACAGGACCAAAGAGGACACATGAGGCCCACCATGGTCACATTGTCACAGGAATATCACATCATTACATTTACTGTAAACAAAAAGGACAATAGCAGGAAGGGAGCAAAATGAAAAAGGTAGGTAATTTAGGCCATGGAGTTTCTGAGTGGTTTTTCATGCTGCTGTGATTCACCTTGTTTACTTCTTTGTGGAATGCCACATATCTGCCACTGTGTAAACAGTTTGTGCTAATCTAGATTATTTAATGAGCACATAAATGGAAAAAACCATGGTCAACACCATGTATCTTGACTGTTCCCCATGAGAATTACACAAGCATTTAGGAAACTCATTTCAATGTGATGCATATAGAAACAATAACAACACAATTTTGTATGTGAGCAATGTTTGTAAGTAAAGAACCATACAACACACTCACATGTTACATGATGCATTCTGTTACACTTCCAAGAAGTACATTACTGGAGAAGATATTTATCTTTCACTTCCTACACATCTCATCTGATATAACTATTATTAAAAATTAAGTCGTCATTGCATATTTTGTGTAACTGGGAAATACCCAGTGTTTTTTTTCCAATCAAGTAGTTTCACTTTCTATAATCAAACAGACAACAGGGCATACTGCTGTATGATGGCACTGTATGGAGATGTTCTTGTGCTTTGTTAACGCACCCATTAATTTGAGCAATATTTCTAATACATTCTAAAATCTCACAAGACCTTTGATTAAGGTGGCTAATGTTATTGCATTCTTTATGCCAGATATGACCTATTGTATGTGCTCTAGAATTGTACACCACGCATTTATAAGGCATCTCATAAAAAGTCAGTCTCAATATAAGCAGATAGTTTAAATAACCAAACACAGTAATATCCAAAAAATACCTTGCCCTCTGTAGGTACTACGCCAAAGGTCACGAATAATTTTATTAATTTCTTCCATTTTCATGCTGTGAAACTTCATTATAGCTCTGTAAGAAAGTAATGTACTTAATTTATTCTCTGGAAATTGTTCAAATATTAAAAAACGAACCCCCTAGTAAAACCAATTAATTTTTTTTATTTTTTTACTGAAAAGGCACCCACTGAGACAGATGCAGAAAAGGAGGATAGTATGGAAGTGAAGGACAATGAGGCAGCAAGCTGGGTTAGAAGGCTTGGTAGAGGGAAAAGGGTCAGGGTGGCTAGTTCTGATATGGCATACTCCTTCAACATTTCAGAGATGGTGGATGAGGGGAATGTTAGTTCAGTTCAGGAGCACTACTGTGCAAGACACGTACTCTGACAGTCAGAGGAATGTCTGCTCGAGTAGGAAAGAGAATAGGAAAGAAGTGTAGGCCACACAGGTGCTAATAGTGGGGGACTCAATTTTTGCAGGAAATGAAAAGGCACTATGTCACAAAAACAAAATAATTGAACAGTTTTCTTTCCCCTCTGGAACTCAATTCCTACTGATGAGGAATGACAGCAATGCTTATTTGTTTAAATACACATTTCAATTTCAAATTTAAATCCCTAATAATTTATTTTACAATCCTTTCTCAAATAAAATACACAATCGCAGCCTGGGACAAAAAAAAAAAAAAAAACATATGTCAACACCTGAAAACTACATTATATAGTTAAATGGTTATTATTCATGGTTTTATTCATTCATCAAAGTGTTAATAATAAAATATGTAGGTTCACCATAGAATGTCCTCAAGACAAGCACAATATAGGACAGTTTCAATAAGCTATATAACACTAGGACAATAACAGGTCAATAAATCTTTAATTTAATCACATGCAGATCAATCATGAACCCCTTCCCGCTCTATGACATATATATATATATATATATATATATATATATATATATATATATATATATATATTTATATATACACACACCATAGAAGGAAGGTAGTTAATGTTCTCCAACAGATATACCATTTGCAGAGGGTTTGTGGGCTTTGAAGCTGCCACCAAATCTCGTCCTCCGGTCTGTTATCTACGGAAGCGAAGCCTCTCTCAGTCTACTGACAGTGTATAGCACACAGCAGTACAGATGTATTGCCACGTACTTTAATTGCTTTGGCACCTCAACTTTTTTCAAATCTAATATCGTGCCTGAAAAACACCCTTATGAGAATAAAGCCCCAAAATTAATGTGGTGCTCCTGTATTTCAGAGGCATATGGGTCACACATATGAAACTTCTAAAAACTTCAAATTTGCCGTAATAAATATTGAGAGGAATATTTCACAGCCCATTTTGGCTTTAAGGACTCAGCCCCTCATAAGATGCAATCTGTCATTCTGCACCCACCTTTGTGAGCTCTCTGCAGCGCTGGAGGCTTAGAGTGTGAAGCTTCACGACTACGGGGCGCATAGACTGGCTTTGAGGGGGCGGGGCGTGACGTCACACAGGGGCAGTGTCGTGACATCACGATATTCCGGCCCTATATTTGTCACGCTTTACACTCGAAGCCTCCAGTGAGAGCTCACAAAGGTGGGCGCGGAATGACAGATCGCAGGGGTCCCGCTGCTGTAAAGTGTAACACACTTTTACTTTTCTTTTATCTACTGAAGAAGGGATCGTATGATTACCTTGAGTACCCTGAAAAGCGTCTAGATTAGATTCTGTCTGAATACAGCACTAGACGCATTGTTACCTGCCTTTGAAAACTTGCATCCGCCTATGATTTGCATCTAACAGGTGTAGTGAAAGTCAGCTAGATATGTGGCTAGATAAAGTCATATTCTAAATTTGGTCTCTAATGTAATGGTCTCTGACATTTATCCCAGACACTGTATTGGGATATGTCATTAATCCACCCCATTGTTTGCATTATACCTGAATGAAATCCATACCATATCTTATAACAAACTAAAATGAGCTGCAGGTGTGTCCCACCTTCAGGATATAAAAAGCCAGTCTGTTAGGAGTAGTCAGACATGCACCACTGAAGAAGGGGTTACATAACCTTATACTAATACCCTGAAACGCATTTGGTCAAATATACAGATACCGGAGCATATTGGCCCCTGTTCACATTGTGAGAAATACGTGGACTTTGTTCCTTAGGATTCTCCAAGGATGACTGTACCATTCGAATACCTGCATTAGCTGATAACAGCCTACTTTGGACATTGCAACAGAGTACTGCATTGTACCTCCACAGAGAACTCTTTATTTGAATTAATTGTGGCAAAGAAAAAGCCGTTTGAAAGTGAGCGCTCCTTACGTGATCAGCTGACCCGTGCTCCATATCCGATCAGCTGATCTGCCATCAGCTGATCGCTGACGTCAGACGCCGCCGAAAGCACACACTGACGATAACGCCTGCCGCCGCTCACCTACACCGGAGCTCGCTGGTGAGCACGGTATACGAACACCATCCCGGCTTGAGCTGAAAAAACCCATAGATCGGTATCGCAGGAGAGTGGTGAGTGGCACAAACGTGCCGACAACTTTCACATTTCAGGCACTAACATATTTATAACGCACAGAGTACAATAGGGAGCGCCACTTAAAGCTGCATGAACTGAACTTAACAGGTGGAGGACCTATTAGGATCTTGCAGAAATCTGTTGCAGGACTTTTTCCTTTTTGCAGGATTTGTTATATGTAGGACTTTTTCATACACAGGATTTTCCATACACAGGACTTTTTCACATACAGGATTTTTCTTTGCAGGACATTTTCTTTTATGAGAATCTAATTTTTACAGGATTAATGAATTTTGTTTGGTAATAAGATTGACTTCATAGGAGGTTGCTACGGACAACCACAAAGATAATATCCATTTATTAGGATATTTTTTCAGGATTTAATGTTTCCAGAAGTCATTCTAGCAATATTGGAATAATAACAATCACTATCCACGTTATTCCTTGCAATTTTTATATTTTATAATTTTTTACTTGGGAATATATATGTATACACGGTATCTAATATTGTAAGAATTTTCATAAAGCACTTCCGCAGGGCCCTGCGGTAAGTACATGAAAATATCTATCCTATTTAATCTTAACATTTTTTAATAAAGAACTGTTGTTTAATATATAACTATATTCTTTTCCTTTTCTCTGAGACAACAAACATCCGTCCAATACTATTTTTATATAGAAGTGTGCTGAGGACTGAAACCCTGTCCCTTATAAAACATTTGTTATATTTATTCTCTGTGGGTGAGAATATTCAGTTAACCTCGCACGCCCGACTCTGTGAGCTGCACAGATCTTTTTTTTCCCTTAGATTAGATTCTGTCTGAATACAGCTCTAGACGCATTGTTACCTGCCTTTGAAAACTTGCATCCGCCTACGATTTGCATCTAACAGGTGTAGCGAAAGTCAGCTTCAATCCTCTGACGTCACCCACCACGGGACACACCGCACGAGAGACATCACACTCCTGCCGGAGTGGTGGCTTAAACCGCTCTGCCGGGATCCAGAAAGCATAGTGCCCGCACACAACGCATGTTGCCAGCTGCACTCCTAAGATCTCCCAGCACCTACGCTGAAACAATGAGCGAGCTTGAGGAAACAGCTGCAGAATATCCATTCAGGTCTGTCGCAGTACGGGACCAGCGGCTATACACTGGTGAGACGTATCTGAACTGTTTATTAAGAACTGCTTCTAATCGGACGTATCCACTACCTTATTTGGTGAAGATTGTTGCAGTGATAAGGAACGGGTACAAATTGACACTAGTACATTCAGAGTGTCGGAGTAGTAGTTGCTGATCAGGATAGCATTATATTGTGTATGAGCAAGTTAAAATACAAGATCTAATTATTGCATTATTCAGTAATAGTGCTGTTATTACTTTAACATCTCCACCACTAGGGCCCAGTGGTAGGAAAGTACCATTAGTGCTTGTTTTAACATGTGTGTGTAATTTTTATATATTTTATATGTAATAAATATTCTGTGAAATTGAAGCACGCTCCTTTTTATATATTTCATATTCTTTAACATTATGCACCATTTTTAATGGCGGTGTCCTTGAGGTGTGGTTATCATTAGATTATTTTTATTTTTTTTACGTTTACGCCGTTTACCATATGGGATAATTACGGGATAATTTACATTATAGTTTGATAGTTCAGACATTTATGCATGCGGCGATATCAAATAGGTTTGTAAAATTTTTTAACCTCTTAAGGACCAAGGGCGTACAGGTACGCCCTTGGTCCTGCTTTCCTGATATAACGCGGGGTTACACAGTAACCCCGCGTCATATCGCGGCGGGCCTGGCGTCATAGTGAAGCCGGGACCCGCCTCTAATAGCGTGCAGCGCCGATCGCGGCGCCGGGCACTATTAACCCTTTAGCCGCGCGCTCAGAGCTGAGCCGCGCGGCTAAAAGTGAAACCGAAAATGGCCGGCTAGCTCAGTCGGGCTGTTCGGGATAGCCGCAGCTAATCGCTGCATCCCGAACAGCTGACAGGACAGCGGGAGGGCCCCTTCCTGCCTCCTCGCTGTCCGATCGCCGAATGACTGCTCAGTGCCTGAGATCCAGGCCTGAGCAGTCATGCGGCAGAATCGTTGATCACTGGTTTCTTATGAGAAACCAGTGATCAGCATAGAAGATCAGTGTGTGCAGTGTTATAGGTCCCTATGGGACCTATAACACTGCAAAAAAAAAAGTGAATAAAGATCATTTAACTCCTCCCCTATTAAAAGTTTGAATCACCCCCCTTTTCAAAAAAAAAAAAAAAAAAAAACAGTGTAAATAAAAATAAACATATGTGGTATCACCGCGTGCGGAAATGTCCGAATTATAAAAATATATCATTAATTAAACCGCTCGGTCAATGGCGTGCGCGCAAAAAATTCCAAAGTCCAAAATAGTGCATTTTTGGTCACTTTTTATATCATTTAAAAATGAATAAAAAGCGATCAATAAGTCCTATCAATGCAAAAATGGTACCGTTAAACTTCAGATCAAAAATGAGCCCTCATACCGCCCCATACACGGAAAAATAAAAAAGTTATAGGGGTCAGAAGATGACAATTTTAAACGTATTAATTTTCCTGCATGTAGTTATGATTTTTTCCAGAAGTCCGACAAAATCAAACCTATATAAGTAGGGTATCATTTTAATTGTATGGACCTACGGAATAAAGATAAGGTGTCATTTTTACCGAAAAATGTACTACGTAGAAACGGAAGCCCCCAAAAGTTACAAAACTGCGTTTTTTTTTCAATTTTGTCGCACAATGATTTTTTTTTCCGTTTCACCGTAGATTTTTGGGCAAAATGACTGATGTCATTACAAAGTAGAATTGGTGGCACAAAAAATAAGCCATCATATGGATATTTAGGTGCAAAATTGAAAGAGTTATGATTTTTTAAAGGCAAGGAGCAAAAAACGAAAATGCAAAAAGGGAAAAAACCCCGGTCCTTAAGGAGTTAATGCTTTTTGGGGGTAAAATGGGAAAAGGGGCAATTTATATTTTTTCACATTTATTTAAAAACTTTTTTAAAACCAAAAAGTACTACACTGCTGCAGATGCCATGATCTGTAGTGATCACGGCATCTTAGGGGTTGATGGCGGACATTAGCGTGATCGCTGATGTCCGCCATTACCACTGCCGTTCCGGTGCTCGCGTCATGTACAGGACGTAAATGTACGCCCTGATGCGCTAAGTTCCAGTGGATCATGTCCTTAAGGGGTTAATACTTGCTGTGTTACAGAAAAAAATGGATTAGGTTTGAAAATTTGTAAACTATAGGACAGTTACCAAATGGTGCGCAAATTAAGTAGACACATTGTAAATGTGATTTGTTACCTAATTTATGTGGTATGACTACATTTCTTAAAAGCAGAGAATTTTATCACTGATATACTATTTGCTAATAAGGTGCTATAGGAATGAAACAAAAATCTGAATGTTAGACATTCAGAGACAGAAAAAATGTTTATCATCATTACACGAACTAACTCACTAGTAGAGTATTCTCCACTTTCATTATAATCCAATAAGGTCATTTAAATGGGCACTCTCATTAAAAATTTTTTGCTACTGCACTCCTTATGGTAAATAAAAATATTTCTAATATACTTTGTTTAAAAAAAATAATATTTTTTTTATGTTTTATTTGTGCTTAAAAACGCTAAGGAGCACATTTTCCCCCGTCTTATACACAGACTTTGGCCAAACACAGGAAGTGCAGCCTGGAGTGCTGAGGGGGGCGGGGGTACAACCAACAGCATATGGCAGTTAAGTGTGAGAGGAGCTATGATTGGATGAGGCTGGACACTCCCCTCAGCACTCCAGGCTGCACTTCCTGTGTTTGAGCTTCTGTCCAAAGTCTGTGTATGAGATGGGGGAAAATGTGCTCTTGAGCATTTTTAAGTTGAAGATTATGTGTGTTGGCCTCCTTCACTAAATAGGCTGTTAGGGGCATATAGAAAGGACAACCAGGGAATGTGCTGCCCCTCCTATCTGGCCACAGGTAAGAAACAGGGAGGGAGGGTATAGCCCTTACAACAACAAAAAAAAAAAGAAAGAAAATTATATATTTAAAAGTGCTTTAGCTTATATATTATTCAAGTGCTTTAGCTTCTGTATTCAAGTGCTGCTGTTTCTAAGTGAATTGGAGAGATATTGCAGGAGACTGACTTGGAGTTGTTCAACTGCAACATCTGTGTTTCTGCTGACCACTGCTTGAGAACAGGTAAGGAATTTGTTCAGGTGTTTGGTATTGTGTGTTTGCTAATGAGCCTAGCTCATTAAGGTGTTACATTTGTTTTTGGAGGAGGAGCTTGTGAGGGAGTGTGTATGTATGTGTGTATATATATATATATATATATATATATATATATATATATATATATATATTTAGGCTCTGACTCATTATCTGGCCTAATTCATTAGCAGCTGTATTCAAGTGCTGCTGTTTCTAAGTGCATTGGAGAGATATTGCAGGAGATAGTCAGGAGGTAGGCTGGAGGTGGATACACTCTTAAAAAAAAAGGTAAGATTTGTTTGTTTTATAATTTTTCTCCTCTTTCAAATGGCAGACTTGGTTCAGTGCATGAATTGTTGTGCATTTATTTTAGGTCCCACTCTTAAGAGGTTTGGATGCTGTCAGATCTGTAGTCAGTTCTCCTTACTGCAGCAGGAAATAGCATTTATTTTTTAAATCTATTATCTGTTAAACTCAGACTGGGACTGCTGCAATGCCACTACCACAGAGGACCCCTAGAAATGGCAAATGGCTTACTGTAGGTTCGGGAAGACTTAGAGTTGTGGATAGAAGACATGTCCCCCAGTCTGTGGATCTCCATAATTCATTAGCAGCACTTTCAGAATGTAAGGGCAACATGGATATTGGCTCAAGCTCAGAAGGTGTGGAACCATTGACTCCTATGTCTAATGTATACAAGACTGCAGCCAAGGAAGAAAAAGAGAAAGTAAAATCTGAAAGGAAGCAGCTGTTGCTGGGTGATTCAATCATAAGGAGTGTGGAGCTTAAGGAAAATGGTTTTGCGAGATGTCTCCCGGGAGCTACTGCTAGAAGAGATAAAGACGTATTCTTAATATTGTTAAACAAGCAAAGCAGGAAGGGGAAGTGGATGTTCTTGTCCATCTAGGGACAAATGACCTGGCTTGCAATGAAGTTTCAGAGGTGAAGGAATCTTTTATCACACTTGGTAATGATGAACAGGATTTTGCATCCACAGTTTCATTTTCTGAAGTTCTGCCTGTGCATAATGTTCAGAATGATAGGCGGAGGCATATTAAGGAGTTCAACCTATGGCTTAGTAAATGGTGTTAAAAGCAAGGATTCGGCTTTGTGTCTCATGATAGCTCTACTTGGAATAGAAAGGAACTGTACAAAAAAGATGGTTTGCATCTTTCTCTCAAAGGAACAAATGTACTCAGTGAACAATTCCAAGAATTTGCTAAGGAGTATTTAAACTAGGAGGGGGGGGGGGGGGGGCAAAAGAGTGAAAATCCATGAGGCACACTGGAGGCACACTGGTTGGAAAATACTGAGTTAGGTAATTGAAGGTTTTCCAACCAGTGTGCCTCCAGCTGTTGCAAAAGTACAACTCCCAGGATGCACGGTCTGTCAGTACATGCTGGGAGTTGTAGTTTTGAAACTGCTGGAGGTCCCCCCCCCCATGTGAATGTACAGGGTACATTCACACAGGCAGTTTTACAGTTAGTTTTCTGCTTCATGTTTGGGCTGCAGCAAATTTGTCACCGAAGCACAAACTCCTAGCGGTAAACTCACTGTAAATGCCCGCCAGTGTGAATGTACCCTAAGAACACTACACTAACACATAATAAAGAGTAAAACCCTACATATACACCCCTTACACTGTCCCCCCCAATAAAAATGAAAAACGTATCGTACGGCAGTGTTTGCCCCATACTTTTTATTTTCACAAGCGGTAAAAGCAAAACAAGACCTCCAAATTTGTAACGCAATTTCTCCTGAGTACGGAAATACCCCAGATGTGGGCGTAAAATGTTCTACGGACGCACAACAAGGCTCAGGAGTGAGAGTGCACTATGTATATTTGAGGTCTAAATAGGTGATTTGCACAGGGGTGGCTGATTTTACAGCAGTTCTGACATAAACGCAAAAAAAAAAAAAAAAAATACCCCCTTGTGACCCCATTTTGGAAACTACACCCCTGACGGAATGTAATAAGGGGTACAGTGAGCATTTACGCCCCACAGGTGTCTGACAGATTTTTGGAACAGTGATCCGTGAAAATTAAAAATTAAATTTTCCATTTGCACAGCCCACTGTTCCAAAGATCTGTCAAACGCCAGTGGGGTGTAAATACTTACTGCACCACTTATTAAATTCTGTGAGGGGTGTAGTTTCCAAAATAGGGTCACATGTGGGGGGGTCCACTGTTCTGGCACCACGGGGGGCTTTGTAAATGCACATGGCCCCTGACTACCATTCCAAAAGGATTCTCTTTCCAAAAGCTCAATGGCGCTCCTCCTCTTCTGAGCATTGTAGTTCGCCCGTAGTGTACTTCAGGCCAACTTATCGGGTACCTCCATACTCAGAAGAAATGGGGTTACAAATTTTGGGGGTTATTTTCTGCCATTAACCCTTGCAAAAAATGTGAAATTTGGGGGGAAACACATTTTAGTGAGAACATTTTTTTTTCTACATATGCAAAAGTCGTGAAACCCCTGTGGGGTATTAAGGCTCACTTTGTTCCTTGTTACGTTCCTCAAGGGGTCTAGTTTCCAAAATGGTATGCCATATGGGGTTTTTAGCTGTTCTGGCACCATAGGGGCTTCCTAAATGCGACATGCCCCCCGAGCAAAATTTGCTCTCCAAAAGCCAAATATGACTCCTTCTCTTCTGAGCATTGTAGTTTGCCCGTAGTGCACTTCAGGCCAACTTATGGGGTACCTCCATACTCACAAGAGATGGGGTTACAAACTTTGGGGGGTATTTTCTGCTATTAACCCTTGCAAAAATGTGAAATTTGGGGGGAAACACACAATTTAGTGACTTTTTTTTTTTTTTTTTAAATATGCAAAAGTCATGAAACAACTGTGGGGTATTAAGGTTTACTTAATTCCTTGTTACGTTCCTCAAGGGGTCTAGTTTCCAAACTGGTATGGCATGTGTTTTTTTTTTTTTTTTTGCTGTTCTGGCACCATAGGGGCTTCTTAAATGCAACATGCCCCACAAAAACTATTTCTGAAAAACGTACTCTCCAAAATCCACTTGTCGCTCCTTCGCTTCTGAGCCCTCTATTGCGCCCGCCGAACAATTTACATAGACATATGAGGTATGTCCTTACTCGAGAGAAATTGGGCTACAAATATAAGTATACATTTTCTCCTTTTACCCCTTGTAAAAATTCAAAAATTGAGTTTACAAGAACATGAGAGTGTAAAAAATTAAGATTTTTGCTTTGCTTTGCTGCTATTCCTGTGAAACACCTAAAGGGTTAAAATGCTCACTGTCATTTTGAATACTTTGGGGGGGGGGGTGCAGTTTTTATAATGGGGTCATTTGTGGGGTATTTCTAATATGAAGACCCTTCAAATCCACTTCAAACCTGAACTGGTCCCTGAAAAATAGTGAGTTTGAAAATATTGTGAAAAATTGGAAAATTGCTGCTGAACTTTGAAGCCCTCTGGCGTCTTCCAAAAGTAAAAACATGTCAATTTTATGATTCAAACATAAAGTAGACATATTGGAAATGTGAATAAAATTTTAAATTTTTTTTTGGAATATCCATTTTCCTTACAAGCAGAGAGCTTCAAAGTTCGAAAAATGCTAAATTTTCAAATTTTTCATCACATTTCGGGATTTTTCACCAAGAAAGAATGCAAGTTACCACAAAATTTTACCACTATGTTAAAGTAGAATATGTCATGAAAAAACAATCTCGGAATCAGAATGATAACTAAAAGCATTCCAGAGTTATTAATGTTTAAAGTGACAGTGGTCAGATGTGCAAAAAACGCTCTGGTCCTATGGTGTAAAATGGCCTGGTCCTTAAGGGGTTAATGAAAGGAATGACTGGGATATATCCAAACCAGGGTACTCTTTATACAGAAGAGACAGAGAAGGCATGAAAGGAGGAGGAGTGGCCCTTTATGTGAAAGATAGCATAAAATCTAACCCAATACAAGTTAGTGAGGCCAACATAGAGTCAGTTTGGGATACGTTGCAGTTTGGTAATCGTGCAGTAACTCGTGTAGGTGTGATATACAGACCACCTGGCCAAGTTAAAGAAGTAGATGATCTACTAGTTGAAGAAATATCTAAAATGGCAATGAAAGGAGAAGTTCTAATTATGGGAGACTTCAATCTTCCGGATATAAACTGGAAAACCAAAATAGCTAGTTCTGCCAGGAGTCCAGATATTCTAAATTCCCTACTGGGATTATCTCTACAACAAGCGGTTGAGGAACCAACCCGGAGGGAGGCCATTTTGGATTTGGTATTCACAAATGGGGATTTGGTATATGATGTTATTGTTGGCGAAAGCTTGGGATCTAGTGATCACCAGTCAGTGTGGTTTAATATAAGAACAGTGAAGGAGTCACACCACACAATAACAAAAGTTTTAGATTTTAGAAAAACAGACTTTTCAAAAATGAGATTAATCATAAATGAGTCCCTATCATACTGGAACAAATTACATGGAGTTCAGGAGAAATGGGACTACTTAAAAGACACATTATTGAAGGCAACAGAAAATTGCATTAGACTTGTCAATTAAAGCAGAAAAAGGAAGAGACCACTGTGGTACTCCACAGAAGTGGCCAAAATCATAAAAAACTAAAAAACTAGCATTTAGTAATTATAAAACAACCCAGAGCAATGAAGATAAGGAAATGTACAAGACTAGGCACAAAGAGGCCAAGCAAGTTATAAGAACTTCTAAAGCGCAGGCAGAAGAAAAACTAGCTCAGTCTGTGAAAAAAGGGGATACGACATTCTCCAGATATATAAATTAAAAAAGGAAATTAAAACAAGGAATAACTAAATTAAAAACAAAGGAAGGAAGGTATGTAGAAGAGAATAAGGGGCTAGCCGACTGCCTTAATGAATACTTCTGTTTAATTTTTACAGAAGAAAAAGAAGGAAAAGGACCTCCATTTGAGAGGAAAACGAAGGAATCATTTGATGCATGTGTCTTTACAGAGGAAGAGGTTCTACGTTTGCCGTCTAAAGTGAAGACAAATAAATCACAGGGGCCTGATGGGATACACCCAAAATTATTAAAAGAGCTTAGTGGAGAGCTAGCAAAATCGTTAACAGATTTATTTAACCAATCACTGGTAACAGGATTCATCCCGGAAGATTGGAAATTAGAAAATGTTGTGCCCATTCACAAGAAAGGTAATAGGGAGGAATCAAACAACTATAGGCCAGTAAGTCTGACATCAATAGTGGTGAAATTAATGGAAAACCTACTAAAGGATAGGATTGTGGAACATCTAAAATCCCATGGATTGCAAGATGAAAAACAACATGGGTTTACTTCAGGTAGATCATGTCAAACCAATCTTATTGATTTTTTTGACTGGGTGACTAAAATAATAGATGGCAGAGGGGCAGTAGACATCGCCTATCTAGATTTTAGTAAGGCTTTTGACACTGTCTCACATAGAAGACTTATCAATAAACTGCAGTCATTGAGCTTGGACTCCCATATTGTTGAGTGGATTAGGCAGTGGCTGAGTGACAGACAACAGAGGGTTGTAGTAAATGGAGAATATTCAGAGCAAGGTCTTGTTACCAGTGGGGGCAGCAGAAGAAACAAAAAAGGAACTTATTCCAAGTGCCAGATCCCTTGAGATAGTCAGTCTAACAAAGTAGACCAATTTCCATAGAAGATAACATTTATTCCAAGCATAGATCAACGCGTTTCAGACCCGAAACGGGCCCTTCATCAGGACAGAATGCTTATACTAAAACAGTGAAACACAGGCAATAAATAGCTGTGGAGGGGTTTAGCACACAGCAGTTGTATCAATTTAAAATTAGCATATTCACCAAGCACTGTTAGGTAAATGACGTAACTATCACAGAGTTTAAAATACATAAAAAACAACATATTCTTTAAAGAAACAGATAATTCTTACTTGCACTGATGTTATTTGAACAGGTAAAATACAATTCTTTGTAAATCTGATGAAAATTTGTTAAAATATTAAGAGTGTTTGTTAAAACAAGCGTATCTCCTCATGCACTTAGTAAAACACCGTAGGTGATGCCCAAGTTCCTGTGGAAGCTAATAAAATATCGGTATGTACCTCTTCATTCATTCATTGAAAAAATGTGGACTGAACAATCCATAGTATTACAAGTAGTATAGGATGGTTATAATCTAAAAAGTTATATGTATTATATATGAAATCAGACTGTGGTATGGAGCGCTATACAGCGGTGGAGGAGGGCAAAAGGGGCGGGACTAAGGCACTGCTCCGTGCTATGCTATGTGAACGGGAAAGAAAAAGGGGAACGTACCTACATTAACTGAAGTCACAGTTGGTGGACCGTGACTAAACTGGGCAATATATGTATAAGGGGAATGCGCTTTATTGCGGAGCATTCGGTGTTAGTAGCAGAGAGCAGGGGGACGGAGCTACGGCGCCGCTGTGAATTATATCTCCTTGTTTCATCCCGCTGTTTAATTCACAGCGGCGCCGTAGCTCCGCCCCCTGCTCTCTGCTACTAACACCGAATGCTCCGCAATAAAGCGCATTCCCCTTATACATATATTGCCCAGTTTAGTCACAGTCCACCAACTGTGACTTCAGTTAATGTAGGTACGTTCCCCCTTTTTCTTTCCCGTTCACATAGCATAGCACGGAGCAGTGCCTTAGTCCCGCCCCATTCTGTCCTGATGAAGGGCCCGTTTCGGGTCTGAAACGCGTTGATCTATGCTTGGAATAAATGTTATCTTCTATGGAAATTGGTCTACTTTGTTAGACTGACTATCTCAAGGGATCTGGCACTTGGAATAAGTTCCTTTTTTGTTTCTTCTGCTGCCTACACTAATACCGGACCAGACGTTGCCTGGGATCGGGGGAATCAAGCTGCAGGATCCCATTTTATGATATATGTGATATTAGATGTTGTGCTCTGAGCTCAACACCACAGGGTGAGTGTTTATACCAGCATCTTTCTACCTGTGCCTAACGTACTTCACCAGGGGTGCTATTGTGTTCCTTTTTTTCTTTGTTACCAGTGGGGTACCTCAGGGATCTGTAGTGGGACCAATATTGTTTAATATCTTCATTAGTGATATCGCAAAAGGTCTCGATGGGAAGGTATGTCTTTTTGCTGATGACACAAAGATATGTAACAGGGTTGATGTTCCTGGAGGGATACGCCAAATGGAAAAGGATTTAGGAAAACTAGACAGAAGAATGGACAGAACTCTGGCAACTGAAATTTAATGTGGATAAGTGCAAGATTATGCACCTGGGGCGTAAAAACCCTCAGGCAGAATATAGAACATTTGACACAGTCCTGACTTCAGGATCTGAGGAAAGAGATTTAGGAGTAATTATTTCAGAAGACTTAAAGGTATGAAGACAATGTAATAGAGCAGCAGGAAACGCTAGCAGAATGCTTGGATGTATAGGGAGAAGTATTAGCAGTAGAAAGAGAGAAGTGCTCATGCCGCTGTATAGAACACTGGTGAGACCTCACTTGGAGTATTGTGCACAGTACTGGAGGCCGTATCTCCAAAAGGATATAGATACTCTAGAGAGAGTTCAAAGAAGAGCTACTAAACTAGTACATGGATTGCAGGACAAAACTTACCAGGAAAGGTTAAGGGACCTTAACATGTATAGCTTGGAAGAATGAAGAGACAGAGGGGAAATTATAGAGACTTAAATACATAAAGGGAATCAACACTGTAAAGGAGAAGATATTTAAAAGAAGAAAAACTACCACAAGAGGAAATAGCTTTAAATTAGAGGGGCAGAGGTTTAAAAGTTATATCAGGAAGTATTACTTTACTGAGAGTAGTGGATGCATGGAATAGCCTTCCTGCAGAAGTGGTCGCTGCAAATACAGTGAATGAGTTTAAACATGCATGGGATAAGCATAAGGCTATCCTTCATATAAGATAGGGCCAGGGACTATTGATAGGATTCAGATTATTGGGCAGACTAGATGGACCAAATGGTTCTAATCTGCCGACACATTCTATGTTTCAATGTAAGACGTTCAGTCCGATCCCCTCCCCTCATTAAAGGGGTAATCCAGAAATAGGATACTGCAGCTCAGTTCCATTGAAGTAAATGTAACCAATTTGTAATACCACACCCAAAGTGGAGACAGACGTGGAGCTGTTTTTGAAATAAATTAGCTCTCTTTTTCTTTTCCAGGATAACCCCTTTAAACTGGTACTCTACTACCCAGCGTTCGGAACATTTAGTTCAGAACGCTGGTGAGGGTGTCACGCCCCACCCCCTCAATCCAAGTCTATGGGAGGGGGTTGACTCCTATAGACTTACATTGAGGGGGTGGGGTGTGACATCACGAGGGGGCTTGGTGACCCCCGAAGCCTGCATCAGCATGTGAAACTAAATGTTCCCAAAGCTTGGAGTGGAGTACCCCTTTAAAGGAGTACTCTGGTGCACTGTATTCCTGCTCCGTCCCGCCCGGGCTGCAAAAAAAAATCAAAATGAACCATCTCTCACCTTCCTGGGTTCCCGCGGAGCGTCACAACAGCTGATCGGTCCTCCGGTCCATTCTCTTCATACTTACGTGTGTAACGAAGCGTCACATGGCGCTCAGCCTATCGCTGGCCGAGGCAGAACATCGCGGCGGCCGGCGATAGGCTGAGTGCCATGTGACGCTTCGTTACACACGGAAGTATGAAGAGGATGGACCGGAGGACCAATCAGTTGTAGTGACGCTCCGCGGGAACCCAGGAAGGTGAGAGATGGTTCATTTTCATTTTTTTTTTGCAGCCCGGGCAGGACGGAGCAGGAATATTCTGCACCAGAGTACTCCTTTAACTCCTTCCCTACTCTATCTTCCTCTCCACTATGGTTCTCTTTATTCGATTAGTCAATTAATCAAAATAATTAATCCAACTAATAGATTATGAAACTAATCGTTAGTCTCAGCCCTTTTAATATTAAAACCCTTCCGACCCCTGAATTATGATTTGTGGCATATGTTTCTTCCTCCTCACATAACTTTTTAATTATTTTACTGACAGGGTAGTATTCGGGTTTATTTTTTGCGGGACAAACATTTTTTAAACCTGTTCATTGCAACGTTCATTCAATGTTCTATTTTTTTTTCCATTCATGGCTCGGTATGAGGGCAAATTTTTGAACCATGTGCCGTAGTTTTTAAAGAGTTTCTGTAGTTCTGGCTGTTAGAACACTTTTTTCTCAATTTATTCATGGATGGCATGTGTCACTTTTGCTGTTTTGATTTCTTTTGCATTTATTTTGTTGACCATGCAGGGTCAGGAATGTAATAATTTAGTAGTCTATGTAACTGTAATGACTTGTCCCAGTTTGGTTCGAAGGGTTAAACCTTAGTAGTAGATGTGGTGAAGCGCTGGCCTATCCGTGGTTCTGTGTGTCTTTAGCCAATTAGTGAGCTTAGCTGCCTATATAAGGCTGAAGTGTGCTATACACCTCGTCTGTGAAATAATTTTGTTCCAGTAGCTAGCATTTCTACCCTGCATCTGCATTCATCTTGATTACCTGGTTTTTGTGACCCAGGTCTTTGGACTTCTCTCTGGTTCACGTCTCTGTATATTACTGTGCTCTTGGTTACCCGACTCGGCTTGTTGACAATCCTTTGTATTAGTTTGTCTCCCTTGAGTATTGTTATAGTGCGTATTTACCTTTTGTATTTCTGATTGTTTCCCTGACCCTTTACTGTGTTTTTGTAGTTTGTTATTTTGACTTGACGTGCCAGCAATTTAGTTAGGAAGGGACCGTCTTCATGGGTTGTGGATTCGTCGCTTAGGGCGCTTAAACAATAGGCAGGGACAGGGGCTGCAAGTGAGTGCCGAACTTCACTTATTCCCAGTGACAGTAATAATTTAATAGTTCGGACAATTCCGCCTGCAGCAATACCAATGTTTTATTTGGAAAATGGGCAGGCTTTAACAATTGCCAATTCACTAAAGATGCAGAGGCCAAGGTAAGGCCTTGGGCTGTCCTAGCAACCCATCGGCACCTCGCGGGGGAGTAGACGCAAAGGGGCAATTAGACACAGGATTTACTGTTTAAATCCTACGGCATTGCAGCATTTAAACAGTCAATTGACGGACATCACCATTACTGGCAGATGTCAGCAGTCAAAATCAACCGGTATTAGCGTGGACCCTCCACCTGGACCATACTCCCTCACCAGCCCCATGACATACATGTACGTAATGGATTGGGAAGGTGTAAATGTACCACTTGAAATACTTTGAAAGTGGGGTGGAAAGGAAAAAAATAGTTTTTTACGATTAAGTTTTTAAAGAATATCCTATGCAGTAATAATAACATATTAACTTATTATCTGTGTGTAAGTGAGACTCATATCTTTTACTTTTTCTGTTGATGGAATTTGTGAGGGCTTATTTTTTGCAGGGTGGGCTATAGTTTTTATTGGTCCCATAAATACACTGCTCAATATAAAGGGAACACAAATAAGACAATGTAACTCCAAGTCAATCACACTTACCACTCAGGAAGCAACAGTGATTGACAATCAATTTCACATGCTGTTGTGCGCATGGAACAGACAACAAGTGGAAATTATAGGCAATTAGCAAGACACCCCAATAAAGGAGTGGTTCTGCAGGTGGTGACCACAGACCACTATTCAGTTCCTATGCTTCCTGGCTGATGTTTTGGTCACTTTTGAATGCTGGCAGTGCTTTCAGTCTAGTGGTAGCATGAGACGGAGTCTACAAACCACACAAGTGGCTCAGGAAGTGCAGCTCATCCAGGATGGCCCAGCAATGTGAGCTGTCGCAAGAAGGTTTGCTGTGTCTGTCACCATAGTGTCCAGAGTATGGACGAGCTACCAGGAGACAGGCCAGCACATCAGGAGATGTGGAGGAGGTCGTAGGAGGGCAAAAACCCAGCAGCAGGGCTGCTACCTATGCATTTTGCAAGGAGGAGCACTGCCAGAGCCCTGCAAAATGACCTCCAGCAGGCCACAAATGTGCATGTGTCCACTCAAACAGTCAGAAACAGACTCCATATGGGTGGTATGAGGGCCCGACGTCCACAGGTGGGGGTTGCGCTTACAGCCCTACACTGTGCAGGATGTTTGGCATTTGTCAGAGAACACCAAGAGTCTGGAGACACCGTGGGGAACGTTCTGCTGCCTGCAACATCCTCTAGCATGACCAGTTTGGAGGTGGGTCAGTAATGGCGTGGGGTGGCATTGCTTTGGGGGGGCCGCACATGTGCTTGTCAGAGGTAGCCTGACTGCCATTAGGTACCGAGATGAGATCCTCAGACCCCTTGTGAGACCATATGCTGGTGTGGTTGGCCCTGGGTTCCTCCTAATTCAAGACAATGCTAGACCTCATCTGGCTGGAGTGTGTCAGCAGTTCCTGCAAGAGGAAGGCATTGATTCTATGGACTGGCCCGCCCATTCCCCAGACCTGAATCTGATTGAGCACATCTGGGAGATCATGTCTCGCTCCCTCCACCAATGCCACGTTGCACCACAGACTGTCCAGGAGTTGGCAGATGCTTTAGTCCTGGTCTGGGAGACCATCCACCACCTCATCAGGAGCATGCTCAGGCCTTGTAGGGAGGTCATACGGGCATGTGGAGGCCACACACAATGAGCCTCATTTTGACTAGTTTTAACTTTTTAAGGATGGCGGGCGTATCCATACGCCCCTGTTTTAAAGTCCTTAAGGACTGAGGGCGTATGGATACGCCCCTTGGGAATTCCGGCCCCGCAGCTACCGGTTGGGGACCGGACCGGGATGCCTGCTGAAATCAGATGTTGCAAAACTATAACTCTCAGCATGCCTAGACTGCCCAGGCATGCTGGGAGTTATAGTTCTGTAACATCTGTCCCTTCAGATTTTGCAATTTTCATCAGAATTTTGAAAACTGCTGCTATACTTTGAAGCCCTCTAATTTTTTTCAAAAAGTAAAAATATGTCCATTTTATGATGCCAACATAAAGTAGACATATTGTATTTCTGATGATAATATAACATTTATTTGGAATATCCATTTTCCTTACAAGCAGAGAAAAATTTGGGGATTTTTCACCAAGAAAGGATGCAAGTAGCGACGAAAATTTACCACTAAAATAAAGTAGAATATGTCACAAAAAAACAATCTCAGAATCAGAATAATTGGTAAAAGAATCTTAGAGTTATTAATGCATAAAGTGACAGTGGTCAGAATTGCAAAAAAGGGCTCAGACCTTAACCCCTTAAGGACTCCGGGTTTTTCAGTTTTTGCACTTTTGTTTTTTACTCCTTACCTTTAAAAATCATAACCCTTTAAATTTTCCACCTAAAAATCCATATTATGGCTTATTTTTTGCGTCACCAATTCTACTTTGCAGTGACATTAGTCGTTTTACCCAAAAATTCACGGCGAAACGGAAAAAAAAATCATTGTGCGACAAAATCGAAGAAAAAAAACACCATTTTTGGAGGCTTCCGTTTCTACGCAGTGCATATTTCGGTAAAAATTGCACCTTATTATTCTGTAGGTCCATACGGTTAAAATGATACCCTACTTATATAGGTTTGATTTTGTCGTACTTCTGGAAAAAATCATAACTACATGCAGGAAAATTTATACGTTTAAAAATCTTCTGACCCCTATAACTTTTAATTTTTCCACGTACATGGCGGTATGAGGACTCATTTTTTGCACCGTGATCTGAAGTTTTTATCGGTATGATTTTTGTTTTATTCAGACTTTTTGATCACTTTTTATTCTTTTTTTAATGGTATAAAAAGTGACAAAAAATACGATTTTTTGGACTTTGGAATTTTTTTGCGCATACGCCATTGACCGTACGGTTTAATTAATGATATATTTTTATAGTTCGGACATTTACGCACGCGGCAATACGACATATGTTTATTCTCTTATTTATTTACACTGTTTTATTTTTTTTATGGGAAAAGGGGGGTGATTCAAACTTTTATTAGGGAAGAGGTTAAATGACCTTTATTAACACTTTTTTTAAACTTTTTTTTGCAGGGTTATAGGACCTATAACCCTGCAAAAAAAAGTTTAAAAAAAGTGTCGATCGGCACCGATGAGACAGGTAAGGGCCCTCCCGGTGTTCTGTAAGCTCTTCGGGATGCCGCGATTTCACCAAGGCGGTCCCGAACAGCCCGACTGAGCAGCCGGGATATTTTCACTTCAGACGCGGCGGTCAGCTTTGATCGCCGCGTCTGTAGGGTTAATACAGGGCATCACCGCGATCGGTGATGTCCTGTATTAGCCGCGGGTCCCGGCCGTTGATAGCCGCCGGGACCGACCCGATATGACGCGGGGACACCGCGTGACCCCACGGCATATCGCGGGAGCCGGCGGAGGACGTAAATATATGTCCTGCGTCGTTAAGGTGAAAAAGGGCTCAGTCCTTAAGGGGTTAAAGACATTACATCAAAGTTGGATCAGCCTGTAGTGTGGTTTTCCACTTTGATTTTGAGTGTGAATCCATATCCAGACCTCCATGGGTTGATAAATTTAATTTCCATTGATAATTTTTGTGTGATTTTGTTGTCAGCACATTCAACTAAACTGTAAAGATGAAAGTATTTCATATGATTAGTTCATTCATTCAGATCTAGGATGTGTTATCTTAGCGTTCCCTTTATTTTTTTGAACAGAGTATATGATAGCACACCAAAAGGGAGTTTTGAAATGCCTAAGGTGACTTGACTGATAATATTTCATAGTACTGTATTTTAGTTGTGCATGAGATGTAGTTAATGCAACGTTTTGGATAAGTATACTTTGTTAAAGGCAGAACAGCAGATAAAAATGCACTCAAGTAATAGAAAAAGATATTTCCCAGTAGTATGCTGCAGAAGGGATACATTAGTTAGGGTAGGACATATCAGTGATGTGTCAGACACAGCTAGCTTTTGTTGGTATAATTTTGGGCTATGACTTTTTGAAAATCTTTTTACTCCTTTTTTGGAGGTGATGAAACAAAATTCAGCAATTTTCAGGTTTTTTTCTTATGGCATTTACCAAGTAAGTTATTGTTTTCTTCTAAGACGTTTTTTCTTTATGTCCCCCTATTATACTTGACCACTGGGGAGCACGATTGCTAGTGGTCTGTTTTGCAGTCTTACGCTGTGATCATAATCATATTACATTTTCAGTAAGCTGACTGTGGTGGGAAACTAAATACACTGCTAAGCATTACTGTGTACAACACTATAATGATTTTCAGAAGTCTATATGCTTATGTAAATAGGCTGCTGTGATAAAGATGTGATTAAACAATGTGATTTTTCTATAAGTGAAACAACTTAGAGTGATTGTAAGGCTCAAAATGATGGTTGCTAACCTGTCCAAGTTTTGGCAAATTTACAGTTTGTTACCATCTAGCCCTAATGCCGTTTTTTCCTGGCTGTATCTTAATATTCTCTATGTTTAGCAGATTTTCTGTGTGCTAGGTATCTCTGCTAGGACCACCTTTGACATTGCCCATCTGAAAGTAACAAAGGACTGTCCTGTTCAGCGTCCTAATCCTATGTTGACACCCCTCCAAACACTGCGCAAGTTTGTGGAAAATTCTGGCCTTATGAAGATGCAAGCTGTTGTATTGGTCATACGGTAGTTGGCCTGGGGTACTAATAAATAGTACATAATTGTATAGAACAGCGGAAAAGAAAGAATTATAGGAGGAATTAATTCCTTTCAAGCAAAGGTAATTATAAAAAATTTGAAATATAAAGTAACAGAAAAACAGCAGCAGTATTTATATTTATGTGTAGGATGATAACTACAGTCAAAATAATCTGCTCAGTCACCTATATTTTATTACACACTGGAAAAAGTCCTTTTAAATTTACAGATGGTAAAAAAACCAGGATGAAAAGTAAAACCTTTCTCACTACAATGTTGTGCTTTCTGCACAATTACAGTATAACAATGCCAAGGTAATCTAAGGTTTTACTACTTACTGGTCCAAAGTCTTGTAATAAATATCCAGGTCTTTGTTAGCCAGCTCTGTAGTCCTCATAACAATCATCATCTCTCTGTGCTTTTCTTCAGCATCTTTGTACTGCGGTTCACGAAGTTCCTTCTTAAAACGCATTATTTCATCCTCATACCCCTTTTGTCGACCAAGCGCCAAGCTATGGCTTGTTTTTAATGTTTCAATTTTGTTTTCCAATTCTTGATGTTCACTCAAAAAAAAATAATTAAAAATAAAATTAAAATAAAAGTAAATAAAGAATATAGTTTTCTACCACCTAAACTACAAGTGTTAAAAATGAACATAAACTTTCTCCAAATTAGCCTAATATTTCCATAGAATACACTTTTTATAAACACATTTATTTGTGTATGCAAGGTTATTTACTTGAAATGTAAGTGTTAAATATAGACTTTCTAATTATCACAGATGGTATATACTAATATTTAAAATATATATATAAATTGTTGTTAAAGCTTATTTATTAGCTATTGAAGCTGGTCATAAAAATTGGCAATTATGTTTGGGCTGGCCAATGATCTAAGGGTGCGCTCACATGGGATTTTTTTTTACAATCCGTTTGTACCCATGTCCACTCATTAAAGTTTTTTTGTAGTGTTTTTTCTTCCGTCAAAAAAAGAAAAAATGGATACAGTAAATTTAACATTGAAGTCTAGGGAAAATGGATGAGCCTTTAACCTGTCGGGGACCACGGGCATATGGGTACGCTGTTGCGCCCTGGGAATTAAGGACCAAGGGCGTACCTGTACGCCCGTGGGAATTTCGATCCCCGCTGCTAGCCGGACGGAGATCGGACCGGGATATCTGCTGAAATCATTCAGCAGGCATCCCGTGCAGATGGCTGGGGGGGGACGACCCCCCCCCCCCCCCATATCGGCGATCGCTGCAAATCGCTGATCTGAATTTGCGGCGATTCCAGGCTGATCGGGTCTCTGATGACTCGATAGCCCGGAAAAAAGGGGTGATCGGAGCTGTCAGAGACAGCTCCAATCATCCTGAAGGATAGGAGTGAGGTGGCCACCTCCTCCTATCCCCTGCGATTGGCCAATCAGGACTGACTGGTGAATCGCAGGGCGGGGGTGAAAGTTACTGGATGTCGGGGCAGAGCGGGGGAAAGATGGCGGCGATGGTGCGGGGGCCGGTGGCAGTTACCTCCGATCACGGCGCGGGGACCAGGGACCAGGACCGACAGGAGGCTGCAGGCAAGTGGAGGCAGCGGTGATGTCAGATGCAGCATTGAAGATCGCCGTAAAGTGATCTTCACTGCTGTATCTAGGAGTTTCAAAACTACATCTCCCAGCATGCCCAGACAGCCAAAGGCGGTCTGGGCATGCTGGGAGTTGTAGTTTTGCAACATCTGGAGGGCCAGTTTGGAGATCACTGTCCTTCCAGATGTTGCAAAACTACAACTCTCAGCATGCCCAGACAGTCGAGGCATGCTGGGAGTTGTCGCTCTGTAACATCTGGCCCTTCAGATGTTGCAGAACTACAACTCACAGCATGCCTGGACAGTCTCAGCATGCTGGGAGTTGTAGTTTTGCAACATCTGGAAGGGCAGTGTTTGAAGACCACTATACAGTGGTGTCCAAACTGTAGCCCTCCAGATGTCAATTCAAAGCATGCCAAGACTGTCCAGGCATGCTGGGAGTTGTAGTTCAGCAACATCTGGCCCTTCAGATGTTGCCGAACTACAACTCACAGCAAGCCTGGGCAGTCTGGGCATGCTCGGAGTTGAAGTTTTGCAACATCTTGAGGGCTACAGTTTGGAGACCACTACACAGTGGTCTCCAAACTGTTCTCCTTCAGTTGTTGCATAACTACAACTCCCAACATGCCCTTCGGCTGTCTGGGCATGCTGGGAGTCTGGGCATGCTGTTTCCCAACCCATGTGCCTCCTGCTGTTGCAAAACTATAACTCCCAGCATGCACTGACAGACCAGTTTTGCTACAGCTGGAGGCACATGGGTCAGGAAACACTGAGTTAGGAAACAGACAGTGGTTTGTTACCTAACAGACAGTAGTCTGTTACCTAACTCAGTTTTTCCCAATCCCAACCAGTGTGCCCCTAGCTGTTGCATAACTATAACTCCCAGTGTGCACGGGCTGTGAGTTGTAGTTTTGCGCCCCCCCAATGTAATGTAATTTTTCATTTGCACAGCCCACTGTTACAAAGATCGGTCAAACACCAGTGGGGTGTAAATGCTCACTGCACTCCTTGTTACGTTCCTTAAGGGGTGTAGTTTCTCAAGTAGTATACCATGTTGGGTGTTTTTTGCTGTTCTGGCACCATGGGGGCTTCCTAAATGAGACATGCCCTCTAAAAACCATTTCAGCAAAATTCGCTTTCCAAAAGCCCAATGTTGCTCCTTCCCTTCTGAACCCTCTAGTGCACCGACAGAGCACTTTACATCCACAAAGTTCACAGACACTTGTCCAGCTCACCAAAACCCACGGTTTTGGATCGGATCGGTGTCCAGCCAACACCCAATAGTAGAAAAGAAGCAGCAGATCCAGCACTCTTCTAAGCCGCTTTATTGTAACACAGCACTCGGATAAAATCAGCCAATACCTCAAACGCGTTTCGAGCGCATGCGCTCTTTTTCGGTGATGTCACAGGTAAGTCCAGGTGAGGTTAAATACCTTTCCATCTTAGGGAGGGGGAAAGAACTTACTCCTAACCCCACCTCTCACTGGAAACCTGTGACACAGTTCACATTAGTAAAAACAAACATTGATTTAAGATATATAAAATCTATAAAGAACATGCATGCAATGAATCTTTGATCCCACAATTGTATGAACAATATGGCAATATTCATTGCATGCATGTTCTTTATAGATTTTATATATCTTAAATCAATGTTTGTTTTTACTAATGTGAACTGTGTCACAGGTTTCCAATATAAAAAGTGGTATAAAAAGTGATAAAAAATAAGCTATTTTGGACTTTGGAATTTTTTTGCGCGTACGCCATTGAACGAGCAGTTTAAAAAGCTGTATATTTTTATAATTCGGACATTTCCGCACTCGGCGATACCACATATGTTTATTTTTATTATTATTTACATAATGTTTTTTTTTATTTTTGGAAATGCCGGGTGATTCAAACTTTTATTAGGGGAAGGGATAATTGAAAGGGTTAATGATTTTTTTAACACTTTTCTTATGCCATATTATAGCTCCTATAGGGGGCTATAACATTGCATTTACTGATCTTTTACACTGATTGATCCATCTCCATAGGAATGGATCAATCAGTGTTTTCGGCGATTGAATGCTCAAGCCTGGATCTCAGGCTTGAAGCATTCATTCGGCGATCGGACAGCACAGGAGAAGGTAAGAAGACCTCCTCCTGTGCTACAGCTGTTCGGGATGCCGCGATCCCGAACAGCTCCCTGAGCTAACCGGCACATTTTACTTTCGTTTTTAGCCGCGCGGCTCAGCTTTGAGCGCGCGGCTAAAGGGTTAATAGCGCGCGGCACAGCGATCAGTGCCGCACGCTATTAGAGGCGGGTCCCGGCTTCACTATGACGCCGGGCCCGCCGCGATATTATGCGGGGTCACCGTGTGACCCCGCGTTATACCGCAGGACCGGGACTCATGACGTACGCATACGTCATGGGTCCTTAAGAGGTTAAAGTCCGTTTTTATTTTTAATGGTAAAAGAACGGTAGGGTCTAGACGACCATGTGAACGCAACCTTATCTATGGAAAAAAAAAAATATATATATATTTTCCATATATAATATAATGTTAGCCCTAAATACTATGTAGTAATTATAACCATCAACTAAAATAAAAAAACAAACAAAAACACAACATATTTACTTTCTAAGTTGCGTAGCATTCATCTGTCCCATCTCTTTTAATAGTCTGTTTCTTTCCTCTTCAACCTTATTAAGTTCTTCTATTCTTTTTCTGAGAGTTAGGTTGTCTTGTAGACATCGTTCTTGTATCTAAGTACGTGGAAAAGTATATGGAAATTTTTAATAAATTTACATTCATTGCTCCATCATTTACAACTGTTTAAGTGTCTCATGAGAACATGTTTTTAAAGCGTTATCCAGGAATAGAAAAACAGAGCAAATTTCTTTTAAAAAACATTCCCCGTCTGTCTCCAGGTTCGGTGCGGTTCTGCAGCTCAGTTCCATTAAAGTGAACGTAGTCAAGTTGTAATACCCCACCCAACCTGGAGACAGACTGGGAGCGGCTTTTGAAAGAAATTAGATCTGTTTTTCTATTCCTGGATAACCCCTTTAACAAATATTTTCCGTATTTAATATAATCTACTAAAACCAAAGATTCTTTTTACCTTATTATTGAAGATGTTAGAGTTGTTTTTTTTTTTTTTTTACAGGACAAGTTGTAGCACAAATTTGGGGGTACGTATATTTTTGTGCTTAAAACAAAGAAGATACATGGGCGGTTAGAAAGTATCTTTATAGCGTCCAAGCAGAACATTTAAATAAATAATTGTACACTGGAAATACATTTAATTTCACATAATACATCAGTTTAGACCTTTGTGGTAAAACTTCAAAGTCAATAGGTAGCAAAATCAGGTGTATACTTTGCTACCCATCGACCTCAATGGGTAGGAAAATATGCAGCAGCAAAATATGGCATGTATGACTCTACCCTTAAAGTGCTTATCTTTAAAGGAGAACTGCGGTGCAACACTTTTAAACTTCCCCTGTGCCCGGGCTGCAAGAACTAAAATAGACAAGCTTTAACTCACCCTCCTACATTCCCCCGATATCAGAATACTGTTCCTCCGGAGCTGCTTGGCTTCCTGCTTCTTAGGCTTGGAATGTCACACTGCAGTCAGCGTATCGCCGCCCACAGCGATGTCCCGCCTCGGTGGTGATAGGCTGAGCGCACTGTCATGTAAGGAGCAAGGGCCCCGCCTTCTCCCTGCTGCTCGGGCTCCTTACATGACAGTGCACTTAGCCTATAACCGGCTGAGGCGGGACATCACTGCGGCCGCCGATACGCTGACTGCAGTGTGACGTTCTGAGCCTAAGAAGTAGGAAGCCAAGCAGCACCAGAGGAACAAGACGCCAATATCGGCGCAAAAGGGGAACGTTGGAAGGCGAGTTAAAGTTTTTTTTTTTTTTGCAGCCTGGGCACTGGGGAAGTTAAAAGTGTTGCGCCGCAGTTCTCCCATAGGAGCAAAGTTTCTCCCTGCACCTAACATATACCGTATGCCAGATGGCATTCAACAGTCAAAAGTTTTATATATTTTGAATCTAATCCCAATTTAAGCAAAAAAATATCTGACTTGATATGGTAAAAGGTTATAATAAATATTTAAATTAGTAAAAAAAAAAAGGGAATTGGCTCATAAATGTACTGCATCCAAAAATGGTCATTGCCATGCGACCCTATAAGCACAAACGTTAGAACAATTACACGGAGTATTGGAAAAGCACCCAAAATACCAATTGCTCAAAGATAACAGATTAGGATCGGTCTTACTAGCAATTCAGTTTTTTTTTGAGAAATCTTCAATGACAGCACCATAGAAGGATGCCCATTAGTCCTAGGAGGTACAATTCACCAGTGTATTATAACAAACTATTAGGCACCTAAACATAGACACCATAATTGTGCCAGAAAGCTATGGAGAGAAATAAGCTGGAACACAGCTTGGAGGACTTTCCTTCCAAATTACAAATCCTGGATAGACTAGATGTAACCCACATGTTTTTTAACAGGTATGTAGGGTATTCTAGGTAGCCACCCTTCACATTTGGCTCTTTCTTCCTCAATAGTATAGTAGTGCAATCTTTAAATTTAGGAGTAGCAGGTTTCTCTTGAATACTGTAAAGCTTTACATATTGTATTTTTAGATACTTAGAAAAAGTATTACAGATGTTTTTCTTCTTTTATTGCTGCAATTAAATTTAAAAGAAAAGATTTTAGTTTTTCACCATGGTTCAGAGACCCCAATTTATTAAAATGTGTCAAACAAAGCCGAACTGATATTAGAATTTTCTCTGCAATAGGTTAGAGGCCCCTTTTTAAGCCTGTTTGTAAAAACCCATGAATATTAGGACGGAATCCCACCAAATGAAGGTTATCCATATCTTTACATTAAATGCAGATGTGACTTTCTTCAGCGTCTCAATAACTTCTTCTGACAGACCTTTCCTTAAAGGAGTTCTCCAACTGAAATCTTTTATCCCCCGGTGTGCCCGGGCTGTAAAACTACACATAATAAACTTTCACTTACCTGCCTACCATCCCCCGTTGTTCCGATATCGCCGCCCGTGCTCCGGTCCCTGTCAGCTTCCTCTTCCTGCGGGTCGGTGACTTCACTCTGCACTCAGCCTACGGGACATTGCTGCGGCCGCGACGGGACATTGCTGCGGCCGCTGATGGGCTGAGCGCAGAGTGAAGTCACTGACCCGCAGGAAGTGGAAGAGACCCGGACCGGAGAACGGGACGGCGATATCGGAACAACGGGGGATCGTAGGCAGGTAAGTGAAAGTTTATTATGTATAGTTTTACAGCCCGGGCACAGCGGGGGTTAAAAGTTTTAGCTTAGAGAACTTCTTTAAAAGGATGGACTTTTCAGAAGCCATCAACTGAAGACCTTAATTAATACAATGGAGGATAGGACCCTGGTGAAGGTCCTTAGATATGGGGCAGATGGACTGGTCTGTCGATAGAACATTTTTCCAGAACGCCGAACCAACTTCTCATTGGCTAGAGTAGTATAATGAGCATAATCTTTGTCTCCTCAAACAGCACTTTTGTGTCCATGCCCTTATAATTATCCCTTGGATTCAAGAAAAAAACTGTCTACTTTTCTTTGTGGGTTGCAAATAAGTCTATTTTTGGACCTCCCTCCTAATCACTGTGTGATAGAAACACCCTGGGAGAGATTTATCAAGACCTGTCCAGGAGAAAAGTTGCTGAGTTGCCCATAGCAACCAAACAGATCGCTTCTTTCATTTTCCAGAGACTGTTTCAAAAATGAAAGAAGCAATCTGATTGGTTGCTGTGGGCAACTCAACAACTTTCCCTCAGTACCTCTTCAGAAAGGGAAACCGAAACGATCGTAGGGGTCGGGGCCCAGGCTGGTATTCCACATGGGTAAGATAATTTAGCATAAACTGCTGATTTACCTATTGTGGCCATTGCATTTACCTGATATACATCTGCATACATGTACATTGACTTATTTTTGTTGTTATCATTAATGAGAGTATTACATTGCAGTGAGCACTGATCTTATGCAATAATCACTGTTATGTGGATTACCTTATTACTATTTTTACATTACTTATAGTACAGTATTAATATTTTCAGGTATTCAATTTGAGCACATTGAGCTACGTTATGCACTTTATTTGTATATATTGGCAGCAAAGGAGTTTACATGATGTAGCAGTCTTTATGTTAGCCAACTTTTACAGCACTCATCCATATTGCATCTAATTATAAAAAATGTTTAACATGTCTACAATAAAGATTTATTGAAATTTTATGAGGTGCTGTTTGAACTCTATCTTTTGCTATGTATATTATCAGATTTGTCAGAGTTCCCGTGTGATATACAGGATTTATGCATCCCTTCAGGTGTGTCATTATGACACATGGGAGACCTTGATGCATACTACTTGAACTTGCATATTTAACTTTTCCTCTGGACAGGTTTTGATAACCACCCCCCCCCCCCTGTTTTTAAGCCATTATTCTTGGGATCCAGATTGTATGCCCAGAAATAATCTATAGCTATAGGTCTTATAAATTGAACTCCTAATATTTACCCTATGTGAACTTTTCTATTAGTTTAACAAAAAAAAAAAAAAAAAACATGTTGGAGTCCATATGGTAGCAATTTACACATTATTACTTTTTTACACTTGTAAATTTAAACCCCCTTTTTCCCTCTAAGACTCTGCTATTTTAGGTGGTGTTCCAACTGTATTTCAGTTAGTATGTCTTTAGGATTTAATTCCAGGTTAAAAACATATTACAAAAAATAGCACTTATCTAAAACTGGGCTAAGTGTAGCATATTGTGCCAATACACACATCTACATATTTTGTCAAGTCATATAGATGATGCCAAGTACTTACTTTTTGTGTGTCTATATCCTGTCTAACAGTGATCATCTCTTTATTAATTTTTTCCTTCTGCTTCTCACAATCATTCAGCCGAGTAATTAACTCCTGAAGTTCAGCATCCTTTTGCTGTAAAAAGACATTATATTATTAGCTTACAGAATATATAAAGTACATTTTGGCTAATATTTGATTCAAGTAAAAATTACCTCTTTGTATTCCTCTCGTCCATCATTTATATATTTATCAATATCTTTCATAAATAAGGTAATTTTTTTCACTTTTTCCTTAATGTCGTTGATCTAGAAAAAGAGGAAAACATTGAAATAGTGCAGAATATATTAAATAAGATTAAAAGGGGTTATCCAGAAACAGAAAAACAGAGCTAATTTCTTTCAAAAACACTCCCTGTCTGCCTCTAGGTTGGGTGTGGTTCTGCAGCTAAGTTCCATTGAAGTGAATGGAGCCAAATTGTAATACCACACACAACCAGGGGACAGATGTGGAGCTGTTTTTGAAAGAAATTAGCTCCGTTTTTCTATTCCTGGACAACCCCTTCCCGACCCGTGACATACATGTACGTCATGGGTCAGCTCCTATTCTATAACACGGGGCCACGGGCCCGACACCTAGCAACAGCCGGGACCCGTGGTTAATAGCGCGCGGCACTGATCACGGTGCAGCGTGCTATTAACCCTTTAGACGCGGCATTCAAAGTTGAACGCCGCGTCTAAAGTGAAAGTAAACTAATGCCGGTTAGCTCAGGGAGCTGTTCGGGATAGCCGCGGAGGGCCCCTACCTGCCTCCATGCTGTCTGATCGCCGAATGACTGCTCAGTGCCCGAGATCCAGGCATGAGCAGTCAAGCGGCAGAATCATTGATCACTGGTTTCCTATGAGAAACCAGTGATCAATGTAAAAGATCAGTGTGTGCAGTGTTATAGCCCCCTATGGGAGCTATAACACTGCAAAAAAAAAGTGTAAAAAAAAAGTGAATAAAGATCATTTAACCCCTTCCCTAATAAAAGTTTGAATCACCCCCCTTTTCCCATAAAAAAAAAAAACTGTGTAAATAAAAACAAACATATATGGTATTGCCGCGTGCAGAAATGTCTGAATTATAAAAATATATAATTAAACCGCACGGTCAATGGCGTACGCACAAAAAAAATCCAAAGTCTAAAATAGCGTATTTTTGGTCACTTTTTATATAATGAAAAAAGAATAAAAAGCGATCAAAAAGTCCGATCATTACAAAAATGGTACTGCAAAAAAACTTCAGATCACGGCGCAAAAAATGAGCCCTCATACCGCAGAAAAATGCAGAAAAATAAAAAAGTTATAAGGGTCAGAAGATGACAATTTTAAACGTATAAATTTTACTGCATGTAGTTATGATTTTTTTCCAGAAGTACGACAAAATCAAACTTATATAAGTAGGGTATCATTTTAATCGTATGGACCTACAGAATAAAGATAATTTACTGTGTAGAAACAGAAGCCCCCAAAAGTTACAAAATGGCGTTTTTTCTTCAATTTTGTCGCACAATGAAATTTTTTTCTGTTTCGCTCTAGATTTTTGAGTAAAATGACTGATGACAAAGTAGAATTGGTGGTGCAAAAAAAATAAGCAATCACATGGATTTTTAGGTGCTAAATTGAAAGAGTTAATTTCTGTCAACTAAATTAAAAGACATTAACAGAAATGATGACAATCACCCTAAAACTTGTTCCCAACAAATTAAACACTTAGCAATCATTTCAGGGAGCAGAAGCAACCCGTCAATGGAGTTGTAGCGCAGCAACTGTAAGTGAGCGTAGTGGCAGCAGAGTGGTCTACTATTTGGCCCTGGTGGGTAAACATACCCGGGCCTGAACTCTGGGCCGGGCTTGGCCTGGGACAGTATGATGGGCCAGGGCTGGTGCCTGGCTGTGGTAGGAGTGGTCAGTCAGATTACGGTCCTGCAACAGTCAGTCTGTGTCATGGGGTTTGGGGGCTGTTCTCTATTTGGCAGACAGTGTGTGGGGGCTGCTGCCTTTGTCTTGGGCTGGAGTAAACTACAAAAGAGTACAGTACAGAGCTATGGTTATGTGGAGGGGTTATATATCCCAGTGCTGTATCTCCGACTCTCCCATAGAGATGTGTCTTCTAGAGATGAACGAACTTACAGTAAATTCGATTCGTCACGAACTTCTCGGCTCGGCAGTTGATGACTTTTCCTGCATAAATTAGTTCAGCTTTCAGGTGCTCCCGTGGGCTGGAAAAGGTGGATACAGTCCTAGGAGACTCTTTCACCGGAAAGCTGAACTAATTTATGCAGGAAAAGTCAGCAACCGCCGAGCTGAGAAGTTTGTGACGAATCGAATTTACTGTACGTTCGCTCATCTCTAGTGTCTTCCATAGATATGCATAAAAGGGGAATGCCAGCCAATGTTCTATGCAGGGAGAGTCGGAATGCTGGGCAGGAGATCGCGGGGGTCACAGCAATCAGACCACCTGCGATCAGACATTTATGCCCTATACCCTAAGGTGGCACATCATACATTACCTAATGTCTGTTTGAAACTTAATGATCTTACACCTCACTCTGCTGAGACACCCGGAGCGAAGCCACACTACTAGGCAAGCACAAATTGGCCACCCACATATACTTAGGTGGCACCATCATTTATATCTGGCATTTAAACTCTGTTGACTACAGAAATGTAAAAGTCTACTTCTGACAAAAAGAGAAGAGGAGATTTATGGATGCATTTTACATTGAACAAGACCCTATGCAAATCATGTGAAGGATCAATCAACTTCCCTTTCCTGTTTCGGGAGATTAGAGTCTTACTGGAGCTTTGGCGATCGCACTCCTTTTTTGGTCATATTTCGGCAGTAAAAATGACTGTTCTCCCCAAGTTACTCTATTGCTTCCAGACTCTCCTGATAAAGGTGCCTCTTGCAGCCTTACGGTCCTTCAGCAATATTTTGGTTTATCTGGGATGCGAGGAGACCTTGCCTGCCTAGGTCTGTCATTTTGGCTGGTAAATCCATGGGTGGGCTGGTTGTACCGGACCTCACTAAATATTATCTGCACTTGTGCCACCTTGCCTTTAGTTCCTCCTACCATGCTATATTATGGTAAGTGGATGGAAAAACTCTGGTTGGCCCCTGTTCACACAAATTCCATCCTCTGGTCTCCCTCACCCTTATCAGTACCCCTGGGCCTGCTCCTGGGACCGATGGCCCTGTCTAAATATGTATAGGGATATTGTGCCACAAAATTAAACTTTCCTCTGCATCCTCTCCACAGTTGTCCTTACTTTTTTATGTCAAGCTACCCGCAAGTATGGCATCGGAGATGGTGAGGGCCTGGGGCTCTAGGGGTCTCTTTTGTTATGTGGACATCGTTGACATCTGCACTCGCTCTTTGCTGTCTTTTGACCAACCAAGGGGCTCCATTACTTGCAATTGAGGCCCCCCCATGGTTACTAAATTAAGCTCGACGGGGGCGTGGCCTGGCCGTCGTGGTGTATGGCAGCACACTGAGCGAGCTCCGCTCCTGAGCCCTTTAAAAAGACTTCTAAAGCGACCCTGCCACCCCCGATTGTACACCCACCGAGTCCCCACAGCCGCCTGACATGCCCGTCCGATGTAGGAAGCAGCGGAGAGCCAGAATGCTGAAGAAATTCAGTTTTGTTCCACGTACTGCAGCAGCGAGGCAGGCGCCGCATCTTCATCATGCTCTCCCTCAGGGAGAGTGCTCCTCAACACAGGAGACGGACTTCCTACCTCACCCAGGCCGCGGAGAAGCTCGTCTGACCCGGCACTGCACCGCACATCACTATCCCCGCGATCCCAGGACTCACCTCCTTACGGGGGGAGAGCGACACCACTGCACAGCGGAGGCTTCATCTGGCGGGGACAGCACTTCACTTGCGGGCAGATCTAGTGGCGGAGCTCCGGGGCCTCACATCCCTGCACCAGGCACCCGCTCTGCTGACTCCTCTCCAGCAGGCCCCCCGGGGAGCTACAGCTGTCTGGACTCCCTGTGAACCCAACGATGACACTGAGGATGATCCTCTCTCCATTATACAGGTCAGGAATCAATCTCTAACTGATACATCCATGAGAGACATGCTTTCTGTACTGCGCAAGACCTTCCTGGCAGACATGTTTAAGATGGTTAACCCTATGCAAACTGCTATAGACTCATTAGGTGACCGCACAACACTCTTATTGACTCTCATAACTCAATGGAGGATGATATTCAGGCACTCAGGGCCAAGGTGGCAGACTTTGAGGATAGAAGCCGCCGCAACAACATTAAATTAAGGGGGGTCCCCGAAACGGTGGCTCCGGCGGACATTCCTAACTATGTAAGTGCCCTACTCCAAAAAGCCCTCCCTGAGTGTGCACCTGCAGAGCTAAAGGTAGAGAGGGCCCACAGGGTCCCAAAGCCCTAACATTTGGATGATACTGTACCCCGCGATATATTAGCTCGTGTCCACTTTTATACCGTAAAGGAACGATTGATGGACTTTAAAAGAAAAAATAATGGACTACCTGCACCATTTCACCACATATCAGTCCACGCGGATCTTTCAGCAGCCACGCTACAGGCACATAGTGCCCTGACTCCCGTAACAGCTGCTCTGCGCTCCACAAAAATTGCCTACAGGTGGGGATTCCCAGTACGCTTACTTATTAAAAAGGACGATTCTATGCATGTTGTGAGATCTCTGGAGGAAGGTTTGGAACTACTACGCAAATGGAACATATCCCCTGCTCCTGATCCAAAACCGCAACGCTCGCCAAGTCCGGCCCAATGATCTGGGCCACTGCTTGAGACTCGGATGGCATGAGTTCCTATTTTTTCATAACATTTGTTTTTACATTTCTCTTGGGCAGGCTACACTGTGGGCTCCGGTGTTGCGGCCATTACCTATGGCTTCAGGGTGGACTTTAACATTCCGTTACTACTTTACGTATGCTGTTACACATTATTTTTCTGTTTACGTGGCCTTAATATTTCATCTGTGATTTTTATGCTGAGTGCTCATATTTCAGACAGACACACGCTGGCTGGGAGGTGTGTTCTGTCCCACTGTGTATATATACAGCTTGTCATTTTTATCAATGTTTTTCACTATGAACCATGGTTACAAAAAACTTGACAGTTTGAATGTGAATGGGCTAAATGCTCCTCATAAAAGGTTGCACCTTTGGAGAGAGGCAAGGAAACTAGGCTGCAACATTTTATGCGTTCAGGAAACCCATCCAAGGATGCACATAGAATACATCACCCCTCATATCCTAACATTTTTCATTCTCATCATAGCTCGAAGACCAGGGGAGTCATGGTAGCAGTAAAGAACACAATTGCTTTCACGCTCCAAGAAGCTATCTCGGACACCCAGGGGAGGTATGTAATTTTACATTGTACCATTAATGCTGCACGTATCACTATAGTAGCCTCATATGCTCCTAACAAAGGCCAGCTCCGCTTTCTAAAAAAATTGATGTCCACTGCTCGCAAGTCAAAATGCGGCGACCACAATGTGGTGACTGTCCCATCCATTGACTCTTCTTCCCCTTCACGTCATACTTCATCTTCTCTTTCTACTCTACTCTGGGAGGAGGAGATATATGACATTTGGCGGGTACAACATGGCGCTGAACGCGGGAACACCTTCCTATCGGGAGTCTATAACACATATTCCCGCATAGACATGTTCCTGATCGACAGGCAACTATTAGGGAAGGCATTATCCTCCACCATCGAAACTATAATGTGGTCAGACCACGCTGCTATAACCTTTCACATTAGTGATGGCGCCTCCTCACCACCCCATTATTCCTGGAAAAGTAACCCATATATCTGGTCTAACCCCCAAACTGCCTCTTCTTTGAAGAGAGATATTTCTGAGTATTTTTCACAAAACAAAAACTCAGTTGCAGATCCTATGGTTCTGTGGAACTGTCACAAAGCTGTTGTCCGTGGCTACTGTATCAAGTATGGCGCTTTTCTCAAAAAACAAAAAGAAAAATTACTCGACTTTACTCATTCAGAACTACAAGCTGCAGAGCAACGTAATCAGCAGGCTCCGTCTGTTGAGTCTACAGGCTCCGTCTGTTGAGTCTGCAGCGACAGTTTCTGCACTAAGACGTGACTTACAGTGTCTCTTGCTGTCATCTTATGAAAAATTGTATAGAAAGCTTCAAGTTCAATATTACTCACAAAATGACAAAGCTGGCAGACTGTTAGCTCGCAGATTGAAAAAACTGCAATTACAAAGTCGTATTCCCTGCCTGATACATCCGGTCACGGGCGCCAAGCTATTCACCCCATATCACAACAAATGCCCCACAGGGGGTACCAGGGTCATAATATATTCACAATCAATTAGCCACCAGCCCTTCCTGACGAAGCTGGGGTGCCAGCGAAACGTTGGAGGCGCTGGCTAATGCTCAGAGTTTTTAATTAGCAGCCACTAACAGCTCCCTAAAAACAGATCATCATATCAAAAGATGATGATCGCTGTGCAATAATTTTGCTACTAATCGCAGTTACTGCTTATAATATTACAATGGGAGCTGGTCTGAGGCTGTGATTTTAAATAATTAGTGGTGTAGATCACACCATAAGGAAAAATCACACATTTACTATTTAGATTATATACTTTAATATTTTAATAGGACAAAAAAGTTACATTTTAGGAGGTACTTAGTTTAAGGGTTCCCTTTAGGGGGTTTCTCCTAAAATAGTTGTGAAGCTATTCACCCCGACTGACATAGCCAATGGCTTTAAGGTCTTTTATCAATCCCTATATAACATAGAACATTCCAATCCCACACCTCCTGACCTATCATTAACTATTTCCGCATATCTAGACAGCTTGGCCCTTCCCTCCCACTCAGCTTCCCAATTACAATCCTTAAATTCGGATATTTCGGTAGAAGAAATCTCACAAACCATTCACTCTCTACCAAAAGATAAAGCACCAGGCCCAGATGGGTTTATTAATTCCTATCTCCTCATTTTAGAGATTTTTGCCAAGCTGCTATGAAAACTGGAAGTTTACCTAAAGAAAATTTGGAGGCCATCATAGTCATCCTTCCCAAACCCGGCAAGCCCAATAATGTCTCTCATAAATTTTGTCCCATTTAGTTACTGAATCAGGACATAAAAATCTTTGCCAAACTGATAGCTACGCGTATATCCAAGGTTCTCCCCACATTGGTCCATGTGGCGACAAGCGTCCGACAATACCAGACGTTTATTGAGCGTCTTCTCCCATCAGGAACACTCACGCACACCAGCACTGATAATGGCCTTAGACGCCGAGAAGGCATTCGACCGCCTTCGGTGGTCGTATGCCTTTACAGTTTTGTCCCGTATGGGCTTCTCCGGCCCCATATATTCAGCTCTGCACTCACTATACACACAACCCTCAGCTAAAGTATTGGCCAATGGGTCCATGTCGGACTCTTTTAATATAACAAATGGCTCCCGCCAGGGTTGCCCCCGGTCCCCTCTTATCTATATTTTGGCAATGGAACCTCACCAATGCCATAAGAAATAGCCCTCTTATATCCGGGGTGCCTATAGGAGGCAGGACCCATACTATCACACTTTTTGTGGACGACATAATTCTCTCCTTAACGAACCCCAAGTCCCTTCCGGCAGTACTAAATGCTATTTCAACGTTTGGAACTATTTCTTATTATCACTTAAATAGCACTAAAACCCAAGCTCTACCTGTCAATTTATCCCAGTCTCTATTAAACACTCTGAAAAATACTTACCAATTCGATTGGCAGCCCTGCTCCTTGCAATATCTAGGGATCAAATTAGCATTTCCGCATAAAAAATTATACCCAGAGAACTATGTACCCCTGTTGGCTACAATCGCAGCTGATATAGACAACCTTAACAAGTCTGACATGTCTTGGGTGGGCAGAGTGGCTACCTTTAAAATGTTCCTCCTCCCAACGTTTCTTTATCTTTTCAGGACTCTCCCTATCTCTTTAGCGCCAGCTTTCTTTAATAAATCTCAATCTCTCCTTTCGGCTTTTATCTGGGCGTGTAAACGGTCAAGACTTCGAGCGAGCATATTATGTAAACATAAGGGAGCTGGAGGCCTTGGAGCGCCGGACATCAGGGGTTACTATACTGCTACACTAGTGTCGATGTTGCGGCATTGGTGGCACCAATCTACAGACCTGCCCTGGGTACATATAGAAAATACCACATTATCAGATTACTCTTCACGTGACCTGTTATATTTTCCGTTCTGGAACATGGTTCACCCACGGCTGAACAACCCTGTTGTTCAGTCATCTTATACTGCTTGGTATTACTATATCAAACATGCTCCACCCACAACAAAACCGAACATCTATGACCTACCACTAACCGTACTCCAATCATTCCTACCAGATATGGATCTGGGAGCTTGGATCCGATCGGGGATTACCACAGTTAGGCTAATGCATGATGGCCCTACTATTCATACTTTTCACGACTTACAAAACAGGTTTCACTTACCTAAAAAATACCTAAGAATCCGCCACCTGTTACATACTCTGAAACCCACCGAGCCTTTAATGGATGGCTCAGCTTTGACTCGCTTACCCTCTCCCATAAAAGGGATTAAATCTCTCTATTGTCATTTATTACAATCCTATGTTTTTTCTAAGTCACACCCACTAAAATATTGGGAAAGGGACCTCGGACACACGCACCCTACAGACGCTTGGCAACACGCGTTTAAAGTTGTCCACTCGACTTTCCAATGCACTTCACACATAGAATCAGCACTAAAGACACTATTAAGATGGTACTAAATGCCGGACCACCTTTCACAGATCTACCCGGGCACTTCATGTCTCTGTTGGAGGGGGTGTGGCGCAAAGGGCACACTACTTCATATCTTGTGGACTTGTCCCTTAATTAAGACTTACTGGTCCTCATGTGCTAAATTAGTCAGGGAAACACTTTGTTGCTCCTTCCCCTGGTCACCAAAAGCTGTCCTGCTCTTTTTAGATTTCATTGTCTTACCTCGTGAACATAGAGATATCTTTTGCTTGATATACATTTTAGCAAAATTAGCATTGGTTGCAAATTGGAAATCGAGCATGATTCCCTCTTTGGAAACGGTAATTGCCAAACTGAACACTACATTGTCATACGAAAAGATTATAGCTTTGGGATCCAACACTTATAAAAGATTTGACAGAAGATGGAAGACATGGCTAGCCTCACCACACTGCAAAAACATATGACATATCCTTATAACATAATGTCTGTGGCTTGGAGATCCCAGGTTACTCTCCTAGGGTTAACGTATTAGCGTGACACCTAAAGAATAGATATTACATCACATAGAAGTTGCTCATTCACCAATCTTCACGAATGCTCAGTTGTTTGTAACGTATCATATTGTTGTATAGGAGCACTCAGCACCATTTAATTCTGTTAGGAAAATCTTCAGATCTTACAGCATTAACGCTTTTGATGACCATCAGGCCACTAAAGGTTGTTTTGTGTTGATGTTTGGTACCTATCAGGTACAGTTTGTTTTATTTACTTAATAAGTGTTTGTTATTAACAATTCAGACATTTGGATGCTTTGATATATGGAATATGTGACCTGTTCCTTTCTAACTTGCATTTTTTTGGCAAAGATGTATCCTTTTGTCCGCACTTGTTTTGCAAATAAAAAACTCAATAAAAACGAATTAAAAAAATATTTAAGCTCGACAACAGTCTCTTGACCCACAAAGTTTGAACTGCTCTGCCGGCGAAGGACCGATGACTAAACATCTTTTTTCTGCTATTTATTCTGTATTGAACGTGGAAGCTGGTGCCCCTTCGCATAGGTACAATGGTCGCTGGAGGGGGGTTCAGAACTCGAGTCTTTCCTTATGACAATGGAAGATTATGTGGGAGCGGGCCCCTAAGGGCTCCATCTGCACCGCCTACAAAGAAACTTAGTATAAACTGCTGATGGGTTGGTACCATACTCCAGAGTTGTTACATAAGCTTAAAGAGTAACTGCCACCATCTCCATTGCTTTATATTATGCTGCTGGTTTGTTGCCCTCTTCCTTACCACCCCCCCCTTCCCCGCCCAGTATTACCTTCATAATCAAAGCTTGCTCACTGCTTCAACGTAGCTGAGGAGTCACAACTCTTAGAGACTTGCGGCCGGAACATGTAGGGAGTTTTTACAAGTCAAAATAAACATATATATTTTTTAAATGACATGGTATTAGAAAGGTCTTTCTAATACATTAATTAACAACATATACAAAGGTTTTGTGATGACAGGTACTCTTTAATCCTGCCATCTCCCCATGATGCAGGCGTTGTGGGGGTGGTGTATCATATTTTTTATTCCTGTCTATTGGTTACTGGCTTTCGATCTGAGGTAGAGAGCCTGCTTTCTGATATCTTCCCAGTCCCTGTCCCCCAGATCCTAAGCAACACCTTCTCCATTTATCCTCTGCTGACCTGGGCAGGAGGCACATGACGCTTCTCTTGCATATTCTGTTGCCTGCCAAGACTTTAATTGTTAAGTTT